>NC_139704.1:45908701-45921201 GCF_964188405.1 Protomyctophum parallelum | reverse complement strand
CTCCCTCCTTGGTATAACTCTAGTGGTGAGTGTCTCTCTCTCTCCTTGGTATAACTCTAGTGGTGAGTGTCTCTCTCTCTCCTTGGTATAGCTCTAGTGGTGAGTGTCTCTCTCTCTCCTTGGTATAGCTCTAGTGGTGAGTCTCTCTCTCTCCTTGGTATAGCTCTAGTGGTGAGTGTCTCTCTCTCTCTCCTTGGTATAGCTCTAGTGGTGAGTGTCTCTCTCTCTCATTGGTATAGCTCTAGTGGTGAGTGTCTCTCTCTCTCCTTGGTATAACTCTAGTGGTGAGTGTCTCTCTCTCCTTGGTATAACTCTAGTGGTGAGTGTCTCTCTCTCTCCTTGGTATATCTCTAGTGGTGAGTGTCTCTCTCTCTCCTTGGTATAGCTCTAGTGGTGAGTGTCTCTCTCTCTCCTTGGTATAACTCTAGTGGTGAGTGTCTCTCTCTCTCCTTGGTATATCTCTAGTGGTGAGTGTCTCTCTCTCTCCTTGGTATATCTCTAGTGGTGAGTGTCTCTCTCTCTCCTTGGTATAACTCTAGTGGTGAGTGTCTCTCTCTCTCCTTGGTATAACTCTAGTGGTGAGTGTCTCTCTCTCTCCTTGGTATAACTATAGTGGTGAGTGTCTCTCTCTCTCCTTGGTATAACTCTAGTGGTGAGTGTCTCTCTCTCTCCTTGGTATAACTCTAGTGGTGAGTGTCTCTCTCTCTCCTTGGTATAGCTCTAGTGGTGAGTGTCTCTCTCTCTCCTTGGTATAACTCTAGTGGTGAGTGTCTCTCTCTCTCCTTGGTATATCTCTAGTGGTGAGTGTCTCTCTCTCTCCTTGGTATAACTCTAGTGGTGAGTGTCTCTCTCTCTCCTTGGTATATCTCTAGTGGTGAGTGTCTCTCTCTCTCTCCTTGGTATAGCTCTAGTGGTGAGTGTCTCTCTCTCTCTCCTTGGTATAACTCTAGTGGTGAGTGTCTCTCTCTCTCTCCTTGGTATAACTCTAGTGGTGAGTGTCTCTCTCTCTCTCCTTGGTATAACTCTAGTGGTGAGTGTCTCTCTCTCCTTGGTATAACTCTAGTGGTGAGTGTCTCTCTCTCCTTGGTATATCTCTAGTGGTGAGTGTCTCTCTCTCTCCTTGGTATAACTCTAGTGGTGAGTGTCTCTCTCTCTCCTTGGTATAACTCTAGTGGTGAGTGTCTCTCTCTCTCTCCTTGGTATAACTCTAGTGGTGAGTGTCTCTCTCTCTCCTTGGTATAGCTCTAGTGGTGAGTGTCTCTCTCTCTCTCCTTGGTATAACTCTAGTGGTGAGTGTCTCTCTCTCTCCTTGGTATAGCTCTAGTGGTGAGTGTCTCTCTCTCTCTCCTTGGTATAACTCTAGTGGTGAGTGTCTCTCTCTCTCTCCTTGGTATAACTATAGTGGTGAGTGTCTCTCTCTCCTTGGTATAACTCTAGTGGTGAGTGTCTCTCTCTCTCCTTGGTATAACTCTAGTGGTGAGTGTCTCTCTCTCTCTCCTTGGTATAACTCTAGTGGTGAGTGTCTCTCTCTCTCTCCTTGGTATAACTCTAGTGGTGAGTGTCTCTCTCTCTCCTTGGTATAACTCTAGTGGTGAGTGTCTCTCTCTCTCCTTGGTATAGCTCTAGTGGTGAGTGTCTCTCTCTCTCCTTGGTATAACTCTAGTGGTGAGTGTCTCTCTCTCCTTGGTATAACTCTAGTGGTGAGTGTCTCTCTCTCTCCTTGGTATAACTCTAGTGGTGAGTGTCTCTCTCTCTCCTTGGTATAACTCTAGTGGTGAGTGTCTCTCTCTCCTTGGTATAGCTCTAGTGGTGAGTGTCTCTCTCTCCTTGGTATAGCTCTAGTGGTGAGTCTCTCTCTCTCCTTGGTATAACTATAGTGGTGAGTGTCTCTCTCTCTCCTTGGTATAACTCTAGTGGTGAGTGTCTCTCTCTCTCCTTGGTATAACTCTAGTGGTGAGTGTCTCTCTCTCTCCTTGGTATAACTCTAGTGGTGAGTGTCTCTCTCTCTCCTTGGTATAACTCTAGTGGTGAGTGTCTCTCTCTCCTTGGTATAACTCTAGTGGTGAGTGTCTCTCTCTCCTTGGTATAACTCTAGTGGTGAGTGTCTCTCTCTCTCCTTGGTATAACTCTAGTGGTGAGTGTCTCTCTCTCTCCTTGGTATAACTATAGTGGTGAGTGTCTCTCTCTCTCCTTGGTATAACTCTAGTGGTGAGTGTCTCTCTCTCCTTGGTATAACTCTAGTGGTGAGTGTCTCTCTCTCTCTCCTTGGTATAACTCTAGTGGTGAGTGTCTCTCTCTCTCTCCTTGGTATAGCTCTAGTGGTGAGTGTCTCTCTCTCTCTCCTTGGTATAGCTCTAGTGGTGAGTGTCTCTCTCTCTCTCCTTGGTATAGCTCTAGTGGTGAGTGTCTCTCTCTCTCCTTGGTATAGCTCTAGTGGTGAGTGTGTCTCTCTCTCTCTCCTTGGTATAGCTCTAGTGGTTAGTGTCTCTCTCTCTCCTTGGTATAACTCTAGTGGTGAGTGTCTCTCTCTCTCTCCTTGGTATAACTCTAGTGGTGAGTGTCTCTCTCTCTCTCCTTGGTATAACTCTAGTGGTGAGTGTCTCTCTCTCTCTCCTTGGTATAACTCTAGTGGTGAGTGTCTCTCTCTCTCTCCTTGGTATAACTCTAGTGGTGAGTGTCTCTCTCTCTCCTTGGTATAGCTCTAGTGGTGAGTGTCTCTCTCTCTCTCTCCTCTAGTGGTGAGTGTCTCTCTCTCTCCTCTAGTGGTGAGTGTCTCTCTCTCTCTCCTCTAGTGGTGAGTGTCTCTCTCTCTCTCTTTGGTACAACCCGCTCGCATGAAATCACATCCAGTTTCTGATGTGCCTGAGAAGTGAGGAAGATTCAATGGTTTGCAGCGTGCTTGTGATAAATTGCGTTAGTTGTGGGTTTTGTATATAAGCTATATTTGGTGTTTTCTGAGTGAGAACCCACCATATAATGTAAACAAAATAAGTCTATTCGTCAGTTGTTTTAGTTGCTAAACCTGCATTTGAATAACAAGTGTCAAACACATAGATGGCTATGAGCCTATTTTGTTGAAGACTATAATAAGACTAAAAGATTAAGATTTGGATATTTAGCTGACTAAGACTAGACTAAAGACTAAACCATTTCAGATGACTATAGGACTACAATTAAACGGTGTGTTATTCAAAAGACTGTAAGACTAAGATTAGCATTTGCAGTCCAAATGAACAGTGCGATGTTAAGTAGATCCTCACGAGGCTATAAACATTAAACACGGTCATTATATAGGCCTACATGTTCAGGATTATGGAGGAGGTGTCAAACATTACACTTCAGCCTGAAGTCTATAGGAGTTATGCATAGTTTAACATAAGGTTACAAGAAATATCTGCACAGCTCATTTGGTAACCATTATATATATACCGGTACATACATACAATATCACCCCATTAAATCCTTATACTATATCATTATTATGACAATAGATCAGGTTGTGCAGTCAGTGTCTCATCATATGAAAACTTGCCCATATTGCAGCGGTGAATGTGCTATTTGACTTTCCCACTTTCCTTTAAGCCAAAAAATGTCCTTTAGTGGGGAGGTGGTTAACGGGACATGGGCCAAGTGCCAACGAGGTTGGGACAACAGTTTTATAATTTTCACTAGATGAAAATAAGACATGATTCACTTCACTCACAGCACCAAGAAAAAGAGAACATTCATATAACCAGATGATTGTTGCACAAGTACAATGGCAAGGTTGTCCACAATGTAAGCACATTATGTTGACCCAAAAAAATTTTTTTTGAATAAGTTTTCCCTTCAGCAAATTCCTCATAAAATACCTGCAATGGGAGAAGGAATTAAAAGTGTCCATTCATGAACACTGGCCCACACAGGAGGAACATGTTTCATGAGAGCTGGTCCACACAGGAGGAACATGTTTCATGAGAGCTGGTCCACACAGGAGGAACATGTTTCATGAGAGATGGTCCACACAGGAGGAACATGTTTCATGAGAGCTGGTCCACACAGGAGGAACATGTTTCATGAGAGATGGTCCACACAGGGGGAGGAACATGTTTCATGAGAGCTGGTCCACACAGGAGGAACATGTTTCATGAGAGCTGGTCCACACAGGAGGAGGAACATGTTTCATGAGAGCTGGTCCACACAGGAGGAACATGTTTCATGAGAGCTGGTCCACACAGGAGGAACATGTTTCATGAGAGCTGGTCCACACAGGAGGAACATGTTTCATGAGAGCTGGTCAACACAGGAGGAACATGTTTCATGAGAGCTGGTCCACACAGGAGGAACATGTTTCATGAGAGCTGGTCCACACAGGAGGAACATGTTTCATGAGAGCTGGTCCACACAGGGGGAGGAACATGTTTCATGAGAGCTGGTCCACACAGGAGGAGGAACATGTTTCATGAGAGCTGGTCCACACAGGAGGAGGAACATGTTTCATGAGAGCTGGTCCACACAGGAGGAACATGTTTCATGAGAGCTGGTCCACACAGGAGGAACATGTTTCATGAGAGCTGGTCCACACAGGAGGAACATGTTTCATGAGAGCTGGTCCAACTCATGTCAGCCTTAACCCATTTTGGTGTTAGCATCATGTCGTGCTTTAGCTATTTAAAAATAGCAGATCTACAAGCTCGTATCGCGCCACCGAGTGGCGCGATATGAGCTTGTAGGTCTGCTATTTTTGAAAAATCGAAGAGCGACTGACTGATAGAAGACATTTTTAGAATCTGATCTCAGGTCAGAATGGAAAACTGTCGGGATGTAGAAGACATTTTTAGAATCTGATCTCAGGTCAGAATGGGTTAATAATAAGCCCTTCTGAAACATGTGCCATTTGTGGCATAAAGCACATATCCGGGTCAACGTTCGGGTCAATGGTGTCAAAATAAAAGCTTTGCTGACCAAAATATACATTGTAGGGTGTGTGTGTGTGTGTGTGTGTGCGTGTGTGTGTGTGCATGTGTGTGTGTGTGTGTGTGTGTGCTGGTGTACTGTAGTATAACCGCTATATGGCAGCTACTGCCTACTACAGTGGTTATGTGAATATACGTTTTTTGATTGATTGATTGAAATATTTATTAACAGTTTAAAACTCAATACAAAAACTGTTAACTGTGAGTGGACGACCCAATAATTAAGCATTACACTTGTTTACAAGAGGGTCCACCTTCTTCAATTCATCAAAAACAGTTGGAACATCTAAAGGTATTTAGAGGTATAGTTTTATTATCTTTTATTATATTATTTAACCCAAAAAGCCCAAATGTGTGCATGGTTTCTGCTTATTTGGAAATAATTAACATTTTCTTGCCAGTTAAGGCTTATATGTGTGTAAGTGTATGTAAATGATTGCTCATGATAATTCAGGGTATGACAACTATTATGAATTCTATTAATAATTCTATTATGAATTCCTGTTCTGTTCTTATATAGAATTGTCTATTTGTACGTCAATAAATGTTTTGATGAATTGAACAAGGTGATCCCTCTTGTAAACAAGTGTAATGCTTAATTGGATCGTCCACTCACAGTTAACAGTCTTTGTATTGAGTTTGTGCTTGAAATGTACTGTAATTCTGTAAACTGTTAATACATATTTCAATCAATCAATTATTGAAACCAATGATAATCTTAGCACTTCTACTTAAAAGTCTAAAGCAACCCATGACACATTCTACTTGCTAATGATTCACCGTCTCTGTTTCACCTGGTGCTGTTTCTGTGCTTAGCCATTAAAGGGGAGGATTATTCCTACAAGACTGTCTAACGATCTCTCGAGTGGAGTTTCCGAGCGCAGCTGCACTGCAGCACCCTTCTAATTAATAACAAGTATAAACTTCTTGTGAGGGTTTTGTTTTATGTAAGCTTTATAAGGTGCAATAATAATTACTTCTGCAGCGACGGCATGCAGCAGCAGCGCTCTCTGTCTCTCTCTCTCTCTGGAAGACTTTGAAGTTCAACCAGCAATGGTTTCCACAAACCTTTCCAATATCTATTGGAAATTAAACTTTAAAACAACAACGCAATCATGCATCCTATCCTCCGCCGCAAACCGAGAACAAGTGTGCAGTGTGGAGCTGCCTCCCTCCCTCCTCCACGCACCCTGCACTAACCGGTAACACCTACTGCTGTACAACAAGTTTTACATGATTTGGATCTAGGCTATAAATAATAACCGAGATTTTCCTTGATATTTGCTGTCGTTGCACTATTTAGTTTTACAAACACGGGATATGATGATGTCATCCAAAGTGCCTTGGAGACTAGAGTCAAACAAACAGAGCCAAGCTTGCGCCTAACTATTGCATCAAAAATGTTATTTTATGCTATGCTATGCTATGCTCTCTCTCTCTCTCTCTCTCTCTCTCTCTCTCTCTCTCCCCCCCCCCCATCATGGCCAGTCAGGTCCAACTCCACACAGAAGAGAACACTGAAGTGAGTATATTAGTGACACAAGGATGTAAAAACATAAAACAATGCAACATGAACACAAAATAAATGCCTTTGAAGTGTATTCGCTGTAACAGAGCCCCCATGCCACTGCATGATTGATTGATTGATTGACTTTTATATATTTTTTTTATTGGACAGTTTTAAAGCAGAACATCTGACACATATACTAGTCACTCATTGTTTTTTTTTCTTTTTTTTTTTTTAAACATCACAAAGCAAACATAAAGCAACAACGTACACCCCCCTCCCCACCCCCCAAAGAAACAAGGACAAACAGGACAACAAAAAAAACACAGGTCACATCATGGGTCAGGGTCACAGTCAAAGTGTACACTGTCTGTCCGCTATATCGAGCATGTATTAACAGTTTGCAGAATTACAGTACATTTCAAGCACAAACTCAATACAAAGACTGTTAACTGTGAGTGGACGACCCAATTAAGCATTACACTTGTTCACAACAGCTGTCCACCATTTTCAATTAATCTGGACATTTTGTGTCATATTATTGCGTCATGACCTGCATGGGTTTATAATGGGCATGTTATTGTGAGCAGAGGCTACTTTGGGTTATTTCTGAGGACATGGCACACATCGGAGCACTTCACACATGAGAGGCAGCAGTGGGTCCATTTCACTCCCTGGCTCACGCTGTCCTTTTAGGGGGCTCCAGAGGCTAGTTAAAAGGTGGCTGATTCTCACCATGAATCTAATTAGATCTCATACTGAGGTCTTAACATCTCCCTTGAAAAAAAAGAAAAGAAAAAGTGCACGGTGGAATAAGGTGCTAAAACACCAACCCCTCGCTTCCATTGCACTTTAACCCCCCCCATCCCCTCCCCCTCTGAGGAAAAACAAAGTCCTGCGAGCTAATGAAGTTTGTAATTAAGGAGATTCTGTCAGGCTGAATGAGTAATTAGGAGGTGGTTTCTCAGGGGTGTTAGTGGCGGTCAGACTACATGATGTCCACGGCCAGAAAGAGCCTTTCATGCCACGCCATGAGGCCACAGAGAGGAAGGAGAGGGGCTCCTCTCTTTACCCCCTCTCGCCTTTAGAGGAAGCCAGGGGGAGACGGAGAGGGGCTCCTCTTTTTACCCCCTCTCGCCTTTAGAATAGAATTCAGGTTTGTTCTCCTTCACGTCGTGGAGCGACGGAGCATCTTGTTAAGTTCACTTCTTATTGACAAGAAAAACTGTCCTGTCTTTACAAAGTACAATCAGTCAGTTTACTGATTAAACAAGTTGTGCAATGTCTCTGTCTTATTCATCTATTCAAAGTATAAATGATTGCTATAGTGGAGAAGAGCTACACTTTTGTATTTCACCTGCCATGCGAGATGTTAGATTATTGCTTACACAAAGCCATTACCATTAATCTGTCCATGCGAAAAATATTAGTGCATTTGTTACTCCGCTCACTTACCGTGGTCTCGTGACACGCTCTATGAAATCAGTTATAATTCATAAAAATATGGCTGAGGGACAGTTCTTAGTGGAGACATCTCCATTCTAATTATCACATTAGCTGCAGATTGGTAGACTGTGGTGCCGATAAAGAAAGTTCACCTGGCCTCAATTAACTATATTTATCTCAGATTATCCCACCATAAGATTTCTGCCTGGCAGAAAGATTAGTATTATTACGACTTGGCAGGCAGAATACATTGTCAGACAAAGTGACATCTCTAAGAAGATAAATTAAATAAATGAAATGGGAATCAGCGCATATTCCCGCTGCACATCATAATTCTCTGCTCTAATTTCATGATTTAACTTTTCCTCACTGACATTTATTTTTGTCTTTGGATTGGGAAAAAAACACTCATCTAAAAATCCTGTTCATAACAGTTAGGAATACTAGAAGATCGCTGGCATTTATTATATTTTTAGTGATTACTATGCATGATAAAGCTTCGCCATGTAACGTTTTGTTTTGTTTTGTTCAATCTCTATGGTACAGTAGTATAAATGTTCTATGGTACAGTAGTATAAATGTTCTATGGTACAGTAGTATAAATGTTCTATGGTACAGTAGTATAAATGTTCTATGGTACAGTAGTATAAATGTTCTATGGTACAGTAGTATAAATGTTCTATGGTACAGTAGTATAAATGTTCTATGGTACAGTAGTATATATTAATCTCTATGGTACAGTAGTATAAATGTTCTATGGTACAGTAGTATATATTAATCTCTATGGTACAGTAGTATAAATGTTCTATGGTACAGTAGTATAAATGTTCTATGGTACAGTAGTATATATTAATCTCTATGGTACAGTAGTATAAATGTTCTATGGTACAGTAGTATATATTAATCTCTATGGTACAGTAGTATAAATGTTCTATGGTACAGTAGTATAAATGTTCTATGGTACAGTAGTATAAATGTTCTATGGTACAGTAGTATAAATTAGGGATGTCCCCTTTATTCGTTCCGTTTCCGATCCTGATACCAAAAATGTTGTGTTGGCCGATACCGAATAATGACACCAGAGAATAATATTTATAATTAACAAAAGAAAATGACTTATTTGATCTCGTGTTGTGTTAATAGCAGACAAGTGCACTTGCAGTTTGGGGCAACTCCAAAGCAAACTCCACACGCCCCCAAACATTTTATTTACCTGCCATAGTGTCAACCCCTCACCCCTGTGTCGGATCGGTGGTTAGACCGATATGACCAAAAAGTTCATACAATATCGGGACATCTCCAGTATAAGTATAACACAGAAGTTTGATATTTATATTTGGTCCATCCCCAGCTAGGCTACGGCCAGATCTGGTTGGCACGTGGTGGCACCACGTGGTTGTACCACGTGGTGGCACCACGTGGTTGTACCACGTGGTACCACCACGTGGTACAACCACGTGGTACCACCACGTGGTGATGATATAAGGGTTGGTAAAAGCGCCCCTCACTTCACACTTCCAGGCAGTGCCACCACGTGGTGGTACCACGTGGTACAACCACGTGGTACCACCACGTGGTGCCACCACGTGGTGGTACCACGTGGTACCACCACGTGGTACCACCACGTGGTACCACCACGTGGTGGTACCACGTGGTACCACCACGTGGTACCACCACGTGGTACAACCACGTGGTGGTACCACGTGGTACCACCACGTGGTACCACCACGTGGTACCACCACGTGGTGGTACCACGTGGTACCACCACGTGGTACCACCACGTGGTACAACCACGTGGTGGTACCACGTGGTACCACCACGTGGTACCACCACGTGGTACAACCACGTGGTGGCACCACGTGGTTGTACCACGTGGTGGTACCACGTGGTACCACCACGTGGTGGTACCACGTGGTTGTACCACGTGGTGGTACCACGTGGTACAACCACGTGGTGCCACCACGTGGTTGTACCACGTGGTGGTACCACGTGGTGGTACCACGTGGTACCACCACGTGGTGGTACCACGTGGTGGTACCACGTGGTGGTACCACGTGGTACCACCACGTGGTGGCACCACGTGGTGGTACCACGTGGTTGTACCACGTGGTACCACCACGTGGTGGCACTGCCTGGAAGTGTGAAGTGAGGGGCGCTTTTACCAACCCTTATATCATCTTACATCATCGCGATATCGTAACATAACATCATAATTATGCCGATTTGCTCCGATTTTGACAGACAAAACAAACATTAGACTCTGTTCATTGTCAATGGTGTTTAATGTTTGGTGTTAGTGACAAAACTAACATTAGACTCTGTTCATTGTCAATGGTGTTTAATGTTTGGTGTTAGTGACAAAACAAACATTAGACTCTGTTCATTGTCAATGGTGTTTAATGTTTGGTGTTAGTGACAAAACAAACATTAGACTCTGTTCATTGTCAATGGTGTTTAATGTTTGGTGTTAGTGACAAAACAAACATTAGACTCTGTTCATTGTCAATGGTGTTTAATGTTTGGTGTTCGTGACAAAACAAACATTAAACTCTGTTCATTGTCAATGGTGTTTAATGTTTGGTGTTAGTGACAAAACAAACATTAGACTCTGTTCATTGTCAATGGTGTTTAATGTTTGGTGTTAGTGACAAAACAAACATTAGACTCTG
This sequence comes from Protomyctophum parallelum, assembly GCF_964188405.1. Lineage (NCBI taxonomy): Eukaryota > Metazoa > Chordata > Actinopteri > Myctophiformes > Myctophidae > Protomyctophum > Protomyctophum parallelum. The sequence goes on along the minus strand of NC_139704.1, from coordinate 45,910,624 downwards.
TTCATTGTCAATGGTGTTTAATGTTTGGTGTTAGTGACAAAACAAACATTAGACTCTGTTCATTGTCAAAGGCATTTAATGTTTGGTGTTCGTGACAAAACTAACATCAAACTCGTCAATGGTGTTTTTAATGTGTGTCTAGACAAGACAAACATTAAAGCTGTTTATAGGAGGGGCTCAAACATAATGATATCTGCCCTGAGCAAGCAGCTCATTTGTAGGACCAGGGTTCGAATCTCGGGTAGTACATAAAGTCACCGAGTGCATCAATCTAAAATATTAACCCATTCAGACCTGAGCTCCATTCTATACAAAATGTCTGCTAAATCCTGACAGTTTTCAGAAAAACTAATGTTTCTATGTGTTCTCAAACATTTTCATCTCAAGGACCCCCAAAAAACTATATGTATTTGGCCACCGTCCCCCATTTGAAAATATGTTCTTCCAGGGACCCACCAAAAGCAAAGATTTGAGTTAAAAATGTTATTCAAAATGTGCGCCACAATTTTTCCAATCGTATGAGCTTGCAGATCTGTTATTTTTCAATAGCTATAAGTATAACATAATGCTTAAAACACCAAAAGAAGGTGTTCCAGCCCTGGGTATTGTGCAGCCTTGCCTTGTTATCGCCCCCCCAACGGACAACAATGTATAACGCGATTTACTTTATACCACACACCGGATGGACATTACCCGCATGTTAGGGTTGTTTACCAAAAAGCGACAGTCTTGGAACAGATACAGTATAGACAGACATGGCCCTTTTATTGGGGGCGAGAAGCACTTTGATCTTGGAGGTTAACCTTTTGCATTCTCTAAAATCATTTACACTGTTTAGACTGGAAGTGCCCCGCTGCGAGGCACGAACACCTGGGCGGATGAACCCGTGACCTCACAGCTGAGGAGCGCTCTCTACTCCCCCAGCCCCCCCCCCCTTCCTGCCTCCCGGTCAGCCATAGAGAGGATCAGTTTGGACAGACAGGACCAAGACTTCATTTCCTGCTCCTTCAGCCCGACGACAACCTTCACCGAAAAACACACAGCGTATGAAACGCTACCTGTTGTTCAGGTATAATGGAATCAAGGTATGACCTTCATGAGGACAATGTACACACACGCACGCATGCACACACACATACACACGCCACGCATGCCACACACACACACACACACACACACACACACACACACACACACACACACACACACACACACACACACACACACACACACACACACACACACACGCACAAACACTTTTTATTGTCACTTTCTATTGACTAATATGACCATAAAATCTCATGTTGTCACTGCAAACTCCCAAAACCAGTTTTCCTGTTAATGGTTGAGGGAAATTGACAATGAGCACTATATAATATATATATTATATATATAAAACATTTTTTATTGCACACATCTTTAGCTATACTCATGGAGTTGCAATTCTTGCACTCCACAGAGATCCTAAAAAAAGGTTGTGTCAGAATGTATTGTATACATAATTATGCTCTTTAAAGCACTCTTCATTGTGTGGCCTTTGGGTTCATGTGCTCTCATAGAAACGGTGGAGTCGTAACAGGAAAGAGGATCTCCTCTTTAAGTGAAGAATCCAGCCTTGCTAGACTCATTACGGGTTACGCAGCAGAGCAGGTGTTTGTCAGCTCCAGGCCGACCCACGGCGTGGTGGAACGAGGGCCTTGTTTTATGTTCGCTGCTTCCTCACACATTAGTCTTTAGCCAAATTGCTCTGAGTGGAGGCTTTGCCCAGCCCATCCCTCATCGTCCACACAGCGCTGACCCCACTCCTCTCAGCGCTGCAGGCAGAAAGGGCTGCAGATAAAGAGAGCTGAAAAACGGCTCTAGGAATCCCAAATATTAGCGGTTGTAAATCAGCCCCCGGTGGCCTATGGGTAGCAATTATCT
>NC_139704.1:45883701-45903701 GCF_964188405.1 Protomyctophum parallelum | reverse complement strand
AATTGTGTAAAAATGGACTGTCTGGTTGTTACAGCATTGGGTATTAGAGAATATAAGGTGTATGTATGTATGTATGTATGGGGGGGGGGGATTGATGGAGCCCAGGCAATCAGTCAGTGATCTGGGTGCAGTGTTTAGTGGTCCCGTTGTAAGATCAATCAGTCAGTGATCTGGGTGCAGTGTTTAGTGGTCCCGTTGTAAGATCAATCAGTCAGTGATCTGGGTGCAGTGTTTAGTGGTCCCGTTGTAAGATCAATCAGTCAGTGATCTGGGTGCAGTGTTTAGTGGTCCCGTTGTAAGATCTGCTAAACTGGCCCCTAATTTCCCCCCGTGTTAGGAGTGTTAGGAGATGTATACGTGTGAGTAGAGGTGGAAGAGGGGAGGGGGGGGGGGGGGGGGCTATCGGTGGAGGGAGGGAGGGGGGGGGGGAGGAGGGGGGAGTCCCTTTGGTCTGTCAGAGAGTGGAGTTAATCTGAACCTGGGGGCGTGCATGCATGCACGTTCACTCCTGATGCAGGCCAGAGATAGGACACAGAGGTGGTGGAGGAGGAGGGGTGGGGGGGGGAGGATGAAAGATCACCCACACCTGCGAGGGGCTGCCGAAAGTTACAACTCACTCAAAAAGAGGCCTTTTTTTCTCTTCTCCTGTGCGGAGTTAGAGTTAGAGTAGTGCTCCATTTGTCAAAGTTGATGAGGAGGAGGAGGGGGAGGGGCCGATGGCTGCGTGCGCTCCGTTCTTTTTGTTTTTGCTGTGCCGAGCGCACAGGATAAGGTCTGCATTGATTTGTCTTCTCCCTGACCTGTTGACACACACACACACACACACACACACACACACACACACACACACACACACACACACACACACACACACACACACACACACACACACACACACACACACACACACATTTTTGTTCTTTATTTGAATCCACAAATTACAATTTATTTCACAAGGAAACAAATATAACGGGGTCGACAGTTCATGTTCACCTAAGGATACACCTCCTCCTCCTCCACACAGACAAACTGCCTATAGCAGCCCAAACAGAGCTCAGTATTTGGGGCAAGTTGTTTGGCTTTGCTCTTTGTCATGCCAGCTATTGTTAGGCCACTCGTGGTCAGTTTATGGCCCAGGCCATAAAGCCCATGCAGGCTTCCGAATATCAGTATGGCAAATCTACAGCGAAACCCCAGGTTTGTTATAATTCCAAGTAATGGTTGTTGGTACTTAGAATGTTTATCTTGGAACGCCTTCATGGTCCATCTACAGAACCAAAGACCACAGCCCACCTCCAGAATCAGGACCTCCTTGTGACTGATGTCAACAAAGACAACATCAGGTGTATTTGGGATGTTTAGCAAAGACATCGCACGCACAGCTAAACCAATCTGGTAACACTCTTTAATGTTTATACATTCTGCACTGGATGATTGGCCACACACACACACACACACACACACAAATAACTTCCTTTAATGCTTACTGGTATTTGTCGGGGAAATAATAATAATAATTAAAAACACACAAAGATGCTAAAGGGTGATCAATTGAAGTACAGTAGCGTGGTTGCTAATAACGTGTGATTTTTAGTATTGTTGTTCTTCTCATGGGACAGCCATAGCCTACACATGCTGCTTGTGCTTTTAGTTTACAGATGTCCTTATTTTTGGACACATACAGAAAAATGTAAATTATCGTTTTTATGATTTTCTTTCATTTTTTTGTATGACGCATGCGCCACATTGTGAGTTTGTATGTAGAGCGTCCATTTTAGCCGTTCGTTGGGTTCGTAGGGATATTCCATATTCGTGCGGCTGTGGCTCAGGAGGTAGAGCAGGTCATCCAATGATCCCTGGGTCGGCGGTTCGAATCCGGCTCCTCCTCCTGCTGTCCACATGTGGAAGTGCCCTTGGGCAAGACACTGAACCCTACATTGCCTCCAATGAGTCGGTCGGTGCGAGCTCGCCACCGTCGGTGTGTGAATGTGGGAAGTGAGGACGCTGGCGTCGACTGTTCGCCGCTTCACCTCCCAATGTATGAATGAATGAACCATTGTAAAGCGCTTTGACCACTTGGAAAAGCGATATATAAATGCAATTCATCATTCAAAAAAACTTAAATGAAAACAGTAAATGAAAAAAGCACGTATTAGGAGGGCAGTATCAGTCACCAGAAAAAAGGACAGGTGGTTTTGATCAATCTATCATGGTTAGTTTCAATGGGCAGCGAAAATGAATATCTAAATATTGAATCAAGCAAGTTTTTTTTTAAAGTAGAATATCCCTTTAACTGGTTCACAGTCAGATGGCGCCTGAAAGTGACAGCCGTTTTTGAAAAAAAAAACACAAAAAATGGCCGACAATCATTTCCGGTTCAAACACTAGTAAACTTCCGCTTAGCTTTTTCATAGGTCAGGAGGAGAGGTGATCCCATCGGGGAATAATTGTTTTTGTCAAATCAAAGTCAAATTAATCTCTAACCAAGTCCTGAATATCGCATTTTGAGCATATTATGATCCATAATGCACATAAAGACAGTGCGCGTGCGTGCACGCAAGTATTATGGCCGTTTTTAGGTAAACGTCACGGTCCGTTGGCATAAAATGCTAAATCATGCTAACTATATATTTCTTTCCGGTGGATTATGGGAAATAAAACAAATCTCGGTAATCATTGTAAAGGTAAATTAATCTGGGTTTCTCGGGCCCGGCGTCGATCCACTTAAGTGGTTAAAGAAGCTTGTTTGATTGGGCAACAGGACAATAAACAAAGTGTTACCCACAATATCTACAAAGCAAACACATTTAGTTGTTTTGTCTCTCCACTGCTCTACATTTGATCCACTGTGGCCTGGTTCTCTTTCCCTCCAGTCTGGAGAGGTGTCTGTGTACCAAATCCCCCATAATCCTCCTGGAGAGAAATATGAAGCACCACCCCTTGAGGTTTGCCCTCCTTGGCCTGCCTGCCTCTCCACTCCGCACACTATAAAACCTCATCTGTGCCATCAAGGGCTCGCATCGGAGGAATGATTCAAACCTCAGCGCTGCTTTGCACCATAAAACCGCATGTTTATAGACGTCGCTCATACGACGGCGTCCCACGGGGGGGAAGAACCCCCCCCCAAAAAACAAAGCCGATCTGCAAGCTCGCGCCGCGCCCGCGCCGCAGCGCGCCGCGAGCTTGCAGATCGGCTGTTTTCGAGGGCCGCAGCACCGTTAACATAAATCAGGCATAAAACACTCAGATGCTTTGCGTAAAGAACCGTCCAGCCAGCAGCGCCCACTCAGACTCTCTCCCCTCGCCCCATAATACCGTTTGTCCATTACGATATCATAAAGAATTATTTACAGCCGCGCGGACTCTCTGGTGGGGATGGAGGGCGGTGGTCGGGGGGGGTATATAGTCGGGGGTGTTCCCAGAGTTTCACTGGCCTGTCTTTAAACCTGCAAAAGGTCACAGGAAAGGGAAAAAACGCATGCCATCCCACCTGCTTCCAGAGCTCCTAAATATAACAGGACGAGACATTCTTTGGAGAACGTTAAAGTCATGATCAATGGGGTGCGTTTCCTAAACTGGGGGGGGGGGGGGGCGGGGGGGGACGGGGGGACGCTGGTGAAGACAGAAGAAGTTATTAGGAGGTATATGCCGGTTTGGACCAGTAGTGAGCAGCAGAATCACCACCAGAACTACAGCAGCTGTTCAACGCATGCAGGCTCCATCCATACATGCAGGGAAAAAGTACTCAACGTTTTTACTTAAAACCCATTTAGACCTGAGACAATTCTACAAATGTCTTCTAAATCCTGACGGTTTTCAAAAAAAAAATACCTATGTTTCTATGTCAGTGGTTCTCAAACCTTTTCATGTCAAGGACCCCTAAATATATATGTATTTGGCCGCCGACCCCTATCTGAAAATATGTTGTTTCAGGGACCCCCCCCCCCCCAGAAGCAAAGATTTGAGTTAAAAACGTTCGCTCTGAAAGAATATATATTCAAAGATTTGCGCCACATTTTCACGATTTTTCAAAAATAGCAGTTTTACAAGGTCGTAGCGCGGCACCAAGTGCCGTGCTATGAGCTTGTAGATCTGTTATTTTTCAATAGCTAAAGTATAACGTAGTTCTTAAAACACCAAAAGGGGTTCCCGCCTCCCGCCCAGAATAAAGTATCAATACTGCAATGTAGAACAAGTAAAAGTGTGGAATTCAAAATGTACTCGAACAAAAGTACAAAAGTATTGGCATCAAATGTACACAGTACTCACTGTGCGGGATGTCCCCGTTTCAAGTTTTCAAATGTATACAAATCTTTTGAAAATAGCAGATCTACAAGCTCACAATGCGTCGCATCGAGACGCATTGTCTAGACGGATAATGTATGTTTTTGTAATAATAATTAGTAACTCAAGTTTTCAAATAAATGTAGTGGAGTAAAAGTACAATATGTACCTCTGAGATGTAGTGGAGTAGAACTTGTAGAAGTAAGTAAAGTTCTGGAAATTGGAAATACTCTAGTAAAGTAAAAGGAACTCTAAATTGTACCGTATTGCCCCTTATAAGACGACTCTGATGATAAGACATTAGGTATTATTATCAGGTATTGAGTATAGACCTGTACTTAGTTACTTTGTAAGTGGTGCATAAAGTTTACACCACTGGCTCCAAATATGTGTGTACAAATAATGTGTGTATGTGAATCCAACTCCTGCACTGTCTGTCTGTCTGTCTCTCTCTGTTTCTCTCCTCTCCTCTCCTCTCCTCTCCTCTCCTCTCCTCTCCTCTCCTCTCCTCTCCTCTCCTCTCCTCTCCTCTCCTCTCCTCTCCTCTCCTCTCCTCTCCCCTCCTCTCCTCTCCTCTCCTCATTACTTCATTACTCAGACATGAAAACAGCCCTTGGTACAGTCAGTCAGTCAGTCACGCTGAAAGCACAACACAAAATTCCCGGAGACTCTCGTTGTTTCCACCGTGGCGTCGTGGACCTGCTGTATGTATTAAATTCATCAACATGGCATCAAATAAAATACCACAATAATACGCGTCATCAACGAACACAAACACTATACTGTATGTGTACAGTATACAAAGGAACATGGAAACATACATTACTCTGTGTGTGTGTTTTCCTTTCAGAAACTCTCATATATAGACCGCTGGGAGCACATCTGGCTCGGAGGTGCATTGGAGTGAGTGTGGGGATAGCGATAATAGAGCACCGAAGTCTGACGTCACTTTCAGTAGAGGGCGTCAGTCCCCAGGTTCATGTATTTGTTTAGTTGCATTGAAATCCCCATTGAGGCGATTTTAGATCGCCTCATATAACAACTGTGTTTGAAAAATAAACATGTCACCCCGGCCGCTTCACTCATAATATGGATATGAAGAATCAACTGACTGAGAGAAAACGCTAATGTTACTGCTGCTGAATTAGTTAGATTTTCGCTAGAAGCAGACTAGCATATATGAGTGACTGACTGTTGCAAACGATACAGAGACACCTCCCTGACAATAACGCAGAGACAGCTTGTTTATTTTTGGACCACAACGCTTATAGTAGACGATATTAAGATCACCCCATGTTATTCTCCATAGAGAAATTACTTCCGTGAACCAGGGGAATCGTCGGGATGAGCGAGTTACGTCAGGACTTCGGTGCTCTATAGAAAGAGTGTATAGTGTGTGTGCGAGCGTGCGTGCGTATGCGCACATGCGTGCGTACGTGTGTGCGCGTGCGCCTACGTGTGTGTGCATGCTCACACACACGTTCGCATTGGTGTAAGAAGGCAGATGGTTTGTACATCTGAAGGGGTTGTACGTGTGTGTGCGTGCGCGCGTGTGTGTGTATGGGGCCCGTACGTGCGTGTGTGTGTAAGGGGCCCGTACGTGCGTGTGTGTGCGTGCGTGCGCGTGCATGCGTGTATGGGGCCGTACGTGTGTGTTCTGTGTGGGTCTACCCCTGAACTTTGCGGTGAACACTCTTGGCCTGGGTGTCCCGACATGACAGGGTGCTGCCCCAGGTACATGTAGCTACCTCTAAACCAGAGCATGTGGAGGAACAAAAGAATCGTAAAAAGATTTAGTTTCCGTTGCCCCGGAGAGTCCCACGGAGACCAAAGTATCTACTTAACTCTAAGTATGGGTGTATTCTGTGAAGACAGCCAATCTGTAAATTATTACCCCAGACGAGGAAAATATGTATCACTTATTTTATTTTTTTCCAGACACACATACGGTAGTATGTATACCAGGTCATAAGGTAGTATATACTAGGAAGACCACTTAGATTTTCAACCGGGTTTTGCCATTAAAGCCACTTGAGGCCAACCGTTCTTATTCTGGGGGGGGGGGGGGGAGGGGGGGAGGGAGGGAGGGAGGGGCATTCACCGAAAATAGTCGACGAACAGGCTCCACACAACGAGTCGCTCTACAAGCTCTCACCGCGTCGCATTGCAACACTGTGTGGGCTTGCAGATCGGGTTGTTTTCAGCGTGTGGTGTAGAGGTAAATACTAGCGTGTCTTAGCGTTGCGCCCTGGGGGACCCCCGTGAACTACAACAGGACTTAACTCATTTAGGCCTGGCGTCGACCTTTAAAAAAATGCTTTCTAAATCCTGACAGTTTTCTGAAATACATGCAGGTATGTTTCTATATTCAGTGGTTGCTCAACCTTTCATGTCAAGGACCCCAAAAAATATATGTAATTGGCCACCGACCCCCATCTGAAAATATGTTATTCCAGGGACCCCCCCCCCCCCCTCCCCAGCAGCAAATATTTGAGTTAAAAACGTTCGCTCTGAAAGAATATATTCAAAGATTTGAGCCACATTTTCACGATTTTTCTAAAATAGCAAGACCTACAAGCTCGTAGCGCGGCACTCGGTGCCGCGCTATGAGCTTGTAGATCTGCTATTTTTCAATAGCTAAAGTATAACATAATGCTTTCTGTACGGAATGCTTTCCCGTACAGAATGGGTTAAGTGGTTAAATAACTTAAGTGGTTAACTTTAACGCGTGCTCTCTCTCTCTGCACGTGCCTGTATTCCAACGTGTTATGCTAATGCCGTAGACGTGTAAACATGTGAAAGGTGTCGGAGCTGTTGAGATGCATGTGTTTTGACATTCCTGTTGGATGCATTACCTCGCCGCTCCCCGAGTACATGCCAAACGCCATGCAGCAAGAGAGAGGAGAGGAGAGACCGCCGAACCCAAACTCAAGTGTGGAATGTTTTTTTGTGGACTTGTGGTTTGGATTCCCCCATTTATACATACTTTAGAATTTATACTTGCAAATCCTCTTTTCCATATGTTCTTCTCCTCCTGTTGCCGGTTTCACTGCAAGGCCTATATATGCCTGGAGTTTGGGGGAGGTGTAGGGGGGGTGGGATGTTGATGAGATACTATGTGCGTGCGTGGCGTGCGTGCGTGTTTGCGTGCGTGCGTGCGTGCGTACGTACGTGCGCACATGTAAAAGGGGGGTGTCAAAAAAAAAGAAGAAATGCAGACCAAGACTAGAGTTGTTCCTCCCCTCCATTCTAATGAGGCCCTGTTCAAATATAAACAGGAGAATTGCACATGCCATATATAAACAGAAAGGCGGTTTGGGGAATCATTGTGTTTGATGAGTGAACTAAAAGCTGGGCCTTTCTCTATGCAGATCGCTGCTGCTGCTCAGCGCGCTGTGGCTCCAGGCGCTGTTGCAATGCATGCTGGTCCAACACATGTGAGAGAGTTCCTCCAAATGCATGGCAACAATTCCCTGGTGCTGGCAGGGGCTCACAGGTCGTGAACTCTGCATCGCGGTATGTGTTGTATTTTATTCACCGTCGTCGTATTTTTCTGGGAAGGAAAAGAGGCAACTGTATAACAACCGCACGGACCAACACTTCATGACGCTTGAGGCCAATTTAACCCATTTATTTAGACCCGTGAGGACCATTATATAAAAGTCGTCTAAATCGTGTCAGTTTTGTGAAAAACCTGATGTTTCTGTGTCAGTCGTTCTTAAACATTTTCATGTCAAGGACCCCCAAAAATATATGTACGGTACACAAATTGGGTACCACAGACGAAAAACAGTCTTAAGTCCAAATGTCATTCTGACCCCTCCACGAAAAGGCCTCGTTGTCCTGACCCTTTATCCATCATTTATACATTATGGATCAATAGTGTGGACTGTTTTTCGTCTGCGGCATTCATTTTATTAGGGACCCCCTAATTAGTGTCAATTTGGGGGTCCTTGACGTGAAAAAGTTTGGGAACCAAGTTACTGTCGGGGATGAAGTATGAGTCACAGTGGTCTTCATCGCAGAGACTCCCTCATTAACCCATTCTGACCGGGCACCCATTTTGGTGTTAGCATCATGTTATGCTTTAGCTATTGAAAAATAGCAGATCTACAAGCTCATATCGCGCCACCGAGTGGCGCGATACGAGCTTGTAGGTCTGCTATTTTTTTTAAATCGAAGAGCGACTGACATTTTTAGAATCTGATCTCAGGTCAGAATGGGTTCATCAGACCCAGTGTTTGTCCGGCGGAAACCTCGTATGAATCTGATCTCAGGTCAGAATGGGTTCAAACCAGCAGCTGACCCTCCATGGAGCCTCGTTAGTGTCCGCTGGGCTCCATGCTGACCACCTGCTGTCGCTCAGCCATAGCAGAGTAGAAGAAGTGACCGGCTCTCACTAGAAGGTGAAGAAGTGACCGGCTCTCACTAGAAGGTGAAGAAGTGACCGGCTCTCACTAGAAGGTGAAGAAGTGACCGGCTCTCACTAGAAGGTGAAGAAGTGACCGGCTCTCACTAGAAGGTGAAGAAGTGACCGGCTCTCACTAGAAGGTGAAGAAGTGACCGGCTCTCACTAGAAGGTGAAGAAGTGACCGGCTCTCACTAGAAGGTGAAGAAGTGACCGGCTCTCACTAGAAGGTGAAGAAGTGACCGGCTCTCACTAGAAGGTGAAGAAGTGACCGGCTCTCACTAGAAGGTGAAGAAGTGACCGGCTCTCACTAGAAGGTGAAGAAGTGACCGGCTCTCACTAGAAGGTGAAGAAGTGACCGGCTCTCACTAGAAGGTGAAGAAGTGACCGGCTCTCACTAGAAGGTGACGTGTTTTCACCTGAAGCCGTTGACCCCTTTGACCTCGGCTCTAAATAGTTGCACCAGACTTTTGACATATATACTTATATTATACAGCAGTGTTGGGAAAAAGTATACATTTGACCTCTAATTTCTCCTTTCATTGTCATGAGACGTGTGTACAAAAGCTGTTTATAGAGAGTATATGCACATGCATGATTTTCCCATCAGGACACCCCCCCCCCCCCCCTCATCTAGACTGAGTGGTTGGAGTTTGGAAGCGCTCGTTGGAAATCACTCAACCGTCCTGTTTCTAAATGTCACATAATGCAGGAGGCAGCAAAATGTTAGTGTTATTGAAAACAAGCACTTCCAAACTGACACAAACGCAGGGCATTTCTTTTTTTTTTTTTTTTTTTTTTTTTTGCGGCTTACGCCTTTTATTGATTTTTGAAGGGACAGACAGTAGGCTGACAGGAAACGGGAGAGAGATGGGGGGATGACATGCAGTAAAGGCCGTGTCGGGTCCGGGAGTCGAACCCGCGGCACACTGCGACTGGATTACCAGTCCGGTGCCCAGACCGTTACGCTATACGGCCTGGGCCCGCAGGGCATTTCTTGACAGAAAGTAGCTCATAACGTTTCTATGGTGGATTTTTATGAACAATAACTTTGCAGATAGAAAGAGGATAATTCAAGCTTTTCGTTCAGCTGCAATGTTGGCGAGTTTAACATAGTTTAATGCAATCAGACAGGACTTTAATGTTGGCGAGTTTAACATTGTTTAATGCAATCAGACAGGACTTTAATGTTGGCGAGTTTAACATTGTTTAATGCAATCAGACAGGACTTTAATGTTGGTGAGTTTAACATTGTTTAATGCAATCAGACAGGACTTTAATGTTGGTGAGTTTAACATAGTTTAATGCAATCAGACAGGACTTTAATGTTGGCGAGTTTAACATTGTTTAATGCAATCAGACAGGACTTTAATGTTGGCGAGTTTAACATTGTTTAATGCAATCAGACAGGACTTTAATGTTGGCGAGTTTAACATTGTTTAATGCAATCAGACAGGACTTTAATGTTGGCGAGTTTAACATAGTTTAATGCAATCAGACAGGACTTTAATGTTGGCGAGTTTAACATTGTTTAATGCAATCAGACAGGACTTTAATGTTGGTGAGTTTAACATTGTTTAATGTAATCAGACAGGACTTTAATGTTGGCGAGTTTAACATTGTTTAATGCAATCAGACAGGACTTTAATGTTGGCGAGTTTAACATTGTTTAATGCAATCAGACAGGACTTTAATGTTGGTGAGTTTAACATAGTTTAATGCAATCAGACAGGACTTTAATGTTGGTGAGTTTAACATAGTTTAATGCAATCAGACAGGATTTTAATGTTGGTGAGTTTAACATTGTTTAATGTAATCAGACAGGACTTTAATGTTGGTGAGTTTAACATTGTTTAATGCAATCAGACAGTACTTTAATGTTGGTGAGTTTAACATTGTTTAATGTAATCAGACAGGACTTTAATGTTGGTGAGTTTAACATTGTTTAATGTAATCAGACAGGACTTTAATGTTGGTGAGTTTAACATTGTTTAATGCAATCAGACAGGACTTTAATGTTGGTGAGTTTAACATTGTTTAATGCAATCAGACAGGACTTTAATGTGTGGATGAATGGGCTGTCAAGGCCAGAAAGTAGTTTTTGGCCACTCAGTGGGCGTTCCCGCATAACTTCCTGGTAAGATGATGTCACGCGCATACCTATACCTATAGAGCGTCGTAGTCCCGCCCCCTTTCATGACGACGCCAGGCCCAGGAAATAATTCCCAATGCATTTCGAAACGTATTTATTTAAAGACCTTATAAGCGTCGTACAAAGCCAACTCTTGTCGTGACAAATCATGACAAACAAACAAATAATAACAAAGAAGAAAAACAACTAAAAAAGTGTTGTAACCTGCCGTTTTTTTCTACTTTCTAATCCTTTGTTTGGCCCAAAACATTGTGTTTATTGTCACGACAAGAGTTGTCTTTGTCCGCGGCGTAAACATCTTTAAATAAACACTTTCTGAAAAGTCTGAGGAAAATGAACGGGGATTTCTTTTCCGGGTCTCTCGAGGGGGCGGGACTGCGACGCTCTATAGGAGGGGCTTATAGCTCCCCTCAAAAACCACCCGACACAGAGTGTGGTTCAAAAACCACCCGACACAGAGTGTGGTCCATAAACCACCCGACACAGAGTGTGGTCCATAAACCACCCGACACAGTGTGGTCCATAAACCACCCGACACAGAGTGTGGTTCAAAAACCACCCGACACAGAGTGTGGTCCAGAAACCACCCGACACAGAGTGTGGTCCATAAACCACCCAACACAGAGTGTGGTCCAGAAACCACCGACACAGAGTGTGGTCCAGAAACCACCGACACAGAGTGTGGTCCAGAAACCACCGACAGAGTGTGGTCCAGAAACCACCGACACAGTGTGTGGTCCAGAAACCACCCGACACAGAGTGTGGTCCATAAACCACCCGACACAGAGTGTGGTCCATAAACCACCCGACACAGAGTGTGGTCCAGAAACCACCCGACACAGAGTGTGGTTCAAAAACCACCCGACAGAGTGTGGTCCAGAAACCACCCCACACAGAGTGTGGTTCAAAAACCACCCGACACAGAGTGTGGTTCAAAAACCACCCAACACAGAGTGTGGTCCAGAAACCACCCGACACAGAGTGTGGTTCAAAAACCACCCGACACAGAGTGTGGTCCATAAACCACCCGACACAGAGTGTGGTTCAAAAACCACCCGACAGAGTGTGGTCCATAAACCACCCCACACAGAGTGTGGTCCAGAAACCACCCGACACAGAGTGTGGTTCAAAAACCACCCGACACAGAGTGTGGTCCAGAAACCACCCGACAGAGTGTGGTCCAAAAACCACCCGACACAGAGTGTGGTTCAAAAACCACCCCACACAGAGTGTGGTCCAGAAACCACCCGACAGAGTGTGGTTCAAAAACCACCCGACACAGAGTGTGGTCCAGAAACCACCCCACACAGAGTGTGGTTCAAAAACCACCCGACACAGAGTGTGGTCCAGAAACCACCCCACACAGAGTGTGGTTCAAAAACCACCCGACACAGTGTGGTCCAGAAACCACCCGACACAGAGTGTGGTCCAGAAACCACCCGACACAGAGTGTGGTCCATAAACCACCCGACACAGAGTGTGGTCCATAAACCACCCGACACAGTGTGTGGTCCATAAACCACCCCACACAGAGTGTGGTCCATAAACCACCCCACACAGAGTGTGGTCCATAAACCACCCGACACAGTGTGTGGTCCAGAAACCACCCGACACAGAGTGTGGTTCAAAAACCACCCGACACAGAGTGTGGTCCATAAACCACCCGACACAGAGTGTGGTTCAAAAACCACCCGACACAGTGTGGTCCAGAAACCACCCGACACAGAGTGTGGTTCAAAAACCACCCGACACAGTGTGGTCCAGAAACCACCCGACACAGAGTGTGGTCCATAAACCACCCGACAGAGTGTGGTCCAGAAACCACCCGACACAGAGTGTGGTCCATAAACCACCCTACACAGAGTGTGGTCCATAAACCACCCGACACAGAGTGTGGTCCATAAACCACCCCACACAGAGTGTGGTCCATAAACCACCCGACACAGAGTGTGGTCCAAAAACCACCCGACACAGAGTGTGGTCCAGAAACCACCCGACACAGAGTGTGGTCCATAAACCACCCGACACAGAGTGTGGTCCAAAAACCACCCGACACAGAGTGTGGTCCAGAAACCACCCAACACAGAGTGTGGTCCATAAACCACCCGACACAGAGTGTGGTCCAAAAACCACCCGACACAGAGTGTGGTCCAGAAACCACCCGACACAGAGTGTGGTCCATAAACCACCCGACACAGAGTGTGGTCCAAAAACCACCCGACACAGAGTGTGGTCCATAAACCACCCGACACAGTGTGGTCCATAAACCACCCCACACAGAGTGTGGTCCATAAACCACCCGACACAGAGTGTGGTCCAAAAACCACCCGACACACAGTGTGGTTCAAAAACCACCCGACACAGAGTGTGGTCCATAAACCACCCGACACAGAGTGTGGTCCAGAAACCACCCGACACAGAGTGTGGTTCAAAAACCACCCGACACAGAGTGTGGTCCAGAAACCACCCAACACAGAGTGTGGTCCAGAAACCACCGACACAGAGTGTGGTCCATAAACCACCCCACACAGAGTGTGGTCCATAAACCACCCAACACAGAGTGTGGTCCATAAACCACCCGACACAGAGTGTGGTCCATAAACCACCCGACACAGAGTGTGGTCCATAAACCACCCGACACAGAGTGTGGTCCATAAACCACCCCACACAGAGTGTGGTCTAAACCACCCGACACAGAGTGTGGTCTAAACCACCCGACACAGAGTGTGGTCTAAACCACCCGACACAGAGTGTGGTCCATAAACCACCCGACACAGAGTGTGGTCCAGAAACCACCCGACACACAGTGTGGTCCATAAACCACCCGACACAGAGTGTGGTTCAAAAACCACCCGACACAGAGTGTGGTCCATAAACCACCCGACACAGAGTGTGGTCCATAAACCACCCGACACAGAGTGTGGTCCATAAACCACCCCACACAGAGTGTGGTCTAAACCACCCGACACAGAGTGTGGTCTAAACCACCCGACACAGAGTGTGGTCTAAACCACCCGACACAGAGTGTGGTCCATAAACCACCCGACACAGAGTGTGGTCCATAAACCACCCCACACAGAGTGTGGTCCATAAACCACCCGACACAGAGTGTGGTCCATAAACCACCCGACACAGAGTGTGGTCCATAAACCACCCGACACAGAGTGTGGTCCATAAACCACCCGACACAGAGTGTGGTCCATAAACCACCCGACACAGAGTGTGGTCCATAAACCACCCGACACAGAGTGTGGTCCATAAACCACCCCACACAGAGTGTGGTCCACTCCGGTGATTTATATTTAGTGGTAAACTCATGGTGGCAGATGCTTGGTTCATTCCTGCTCCAGATGAGCTCTCTATCCTCTCTGCCATAACCCCATGATTAACCATGTGTAATGAATGACCGTTCCTCAAGGAAATACCTCCAGATAATGTGCCCGGCATATTAATATTATTAATATTATTAATATGGGGATCAACGCACGTTGCTTTAGGAGTTCATTAACACTTTCTGTGCGGGAACCCCTTTTTGGTGTTATGCTTTAGCTTGAAGGTCTGCTATTTTTTGAAAAATCATGGAAATGTAGTGCAAAATCTTTGAATATATATTCTTTCAGAGCGAACGTTTTTTTAACTCATATCTGTGCTATTTTCAGATGGGGGGGGGGGGGGGGGGGGTCGGCGGGCCAATTACATATAATTCTGGGGGTCCTTGACATGAAATAGTTTGAGGACCACTGACATAGAAACATGAGGTTTTTCATCAAACTGTCAGAATTTAGAAGCCATTTGTAGAATCAGGTCTAAACGGGTTAAGACGTATTGGTGTCTAAGCCATTGGTAATCTAAGGGGGGTCCCGGACCCCCTTATAGGGGTCCTTGAGGGGGTTCCAGGCGGTCCCTATAGCTACATTAGAGACAGTTAGGAACCAAATGGACCCTCATTGGTCCGTAACTCAGACAAATGGCGTACGGGTGCATTTGGTTTGTACACTGTCAGAGTTCAATTAACAGTAATTTTATTAATTATAAATTGGGGGTCCCAGAGATATAAATGCCATTAAATGGGGGGTCCGTATAGCCTAATGCGTGTTAAACTGGGGGTCCTTGAAATTATTAATATGTTTCGGAATCACTGGCGTAAAATCCTCTCTCATCACCATGGGGTCACTGGCATATCTTTAAAAACAAATCACACCTGTGTGAAGTGAGGGGCGCTAATATATTAACCCATTCTGAACGGGAACCCCTTTTGGTGTTAGCATCATGTTATGCTTTAGCTATTGAAAAATAGCAGATCTACAAGCTCATAGCGCGCCACCGAGTGGCGCGCTACGAGCTTGTAGGTCTGCTATTTTTGAAAAATCGAAGAGCGACTGACATTTTTTAGAATCTGATCTCAGGTCAGAATGGGTTAATCAGACCAGTGTGTGTCCAGTGGAAACCTCGTATGAATCTGATCTCAGGTCAGAATGGGTTAACAATAAAGAGACAATGTGACGTAATGACTCTGAGGCACATTATGATGTAAATCTCCCCTTCATTGTCAATGGCGTTTAGTGCACGCGTGGCTGCGCGCGTGCGTGTGCACGGTGTGTGCGCACAGTGCGTGCGTGGCTGCGTGCGTCTCTCCAATGTATGCTTGTACACACGCGGACCACACACACACACACACTAGTATACATGCTGGAAAAATCAAAAAGGAATCAAGGACCCATAAATACAGTAACTATGCCCCATTGCAGGATCCTTTAACAACCGTTTGAACAACAGAGCAGACATGCAGGGTGTGTTCCACCACCAGCCACCACCCACTATTCAAGGCCCCTGAGGGGCCGGGGGGGTGGGGGGGAGGGGGGCATAGCTGTGGCCCCTCAGGTGTCTCTAGGCTCTTCTGTATAGACAGGAGTGTAGAGAGAGAGGGGGGGGTGGAGGATGGGCGGGGCAGGACATAATGACACACCTCTTCCCGAAACACCCCCCCATCCCCCACCACCACCTGTGAGGTTTGTTATTTCCTTAAGGCGAGCGCTGCTTCAGACAGTAGAACGCTGACTGTCTCATAAACTCATAACTTCACCCACTGTTCGTTTTTTTCCCTCTCCATGCATTGCATTGCAGGCTGAAAGCTGGAAGGCCATGGTTGGTTTCACTGGTTTATTTTTGAACTCATGGAAATAGATGTACATACACATACCATGCATGGGAGGGGTGAGGGGGGGGGGGGGGGTGTCTATTTTTGAGCGGTGCCTAACCGCTCCATTACGTAGCTTTGTGTGTGTGTGTGTGTGTGTGTGTGTGTCCGCGTCTGTCCGAGCACAGAAAGCTGCAACACGGTAACTCAGTCGGTCATTTTCATGTCGAGGACCCCCAAAACTATATGTAATTAATGTAACTAAATGTAATTAATGTAACTATATGTAATTAATGTAACTATATGTAATTAATGTAACTATATGTAATTAATGTAACTATATGTAATTAATGTAACTATATGTAATTGGCCACCGACCCTCATGGGAAAATATGTTCACAAAGATTTGAGTTAAAATCATTTGCTCTGAAAGAATATAATATTCAAAGATCTGCACCATATTTTCACGATTCTTCCAAAATAGCAGACCTACAAGTTTAGTTCATACTTGCAGATCTGCTATTTTTCAACAGCTAAAGCATAACATAATGCTTAAAAACTCCAAAAAGGGTTCCCGCCCAAAATGGGTTAAATACATGTCATGCACGGCTGACACATTAATTAACTTTTTGAGGCACTTGTCCTTCCTTCGGACAAAATACATTTTCCCATTCACTTGTCCTTCCTTCGGACAAAATACATTTTCCCATTCACTTGTCCTTCCTTCGGACAAAATACATTTTCCCATTCACTTGTCCTTCCTTCGGACAAAATACATTTTCCCATTCACTTGTCCTTCCTTCGGACAAAATACATTTCCCCATTCACTTGTCCGGACACAAAGTACGAGCACATACACAAATACATTTTAGTGGGCGATATTTGACTTGACACACATTTTCTGCCAGAACTTTCAAATGGATATGAAACTAGTGGACAATATATCTGACTCAGGAATTAATTATTGGCCGAGTACACATGCGGTGCTGCTGCTAAGTTTAAAATGCCGACATGGTCATGAAGTCTGCTAAGCGTGTGGACGGTGCGCGGATAGGACTGATCTATCGATGAAGTCTGCTCAGCGTGCGGTGCGCGGACAGGACTGATCTATCGCTGTGAATGTGGAATGCATGTAATGTGGGCTATGTAAGTGGTGATTAATTATTAGGGAAGTCAGACAATAATGCCAGACAAGGTCAAGGTAAACTTTATTGTCCACAAGGGAAATTTGTCTTGGGCTTCCACCCATCAGCCCAGTGGCCTTGTGGTCAGAGTGTCCGCCCTGAGACTGGTTCGAACCCCGGCCGGGTCATACCAAAGACTCTAAAAATGGGACCCAGTGCCTCCCTGCTTGACACTCAGCATCAAGGGTTGGATTGGGGGTAAGTCCCTGCGACATACTAGCATCATGTCCAGGGGTCGCGACCCACAGGTTAAAAAACCCTGCATTTAGAGATGTGGCTGTATTGTATTAAATGCTGAGCAGTACTGTTGGCTGCTATACAGTAGGAGTGGCACAGAAAAAGAGAAAACAAGAGTCATTTCTATTTTAATTTAAATGTCCGGAAAGATGTATTACTTGTCCCGGATAATACAACCGGACAGGCCTTAACGTCAAGCCCTGCTTTGATGTACATATCTTCAGTTTGGACCTGTGATATAAGTACATATCTTCAGTTTGTATAGACCTGTGATATAAGTACATATCTTCAGTATGTACTGTATGGACCTGTGATATAAGTACATATCTTCAGTATGTACTGTATGGACCTGTGGTATAAGTACATATCTTCAGTTTGTACTGTATGGACCTGTGATATAAGTAGATATCTTCAGTATGTATGTACCTGTGATATAAGTAGATATCTTCAGTGTGTATGAGTGCCTTATTAGACTCTGAGTAGATCAGCGTAGGCCAGTCAGTCAGTCAACAGTTTGAATGATGTGAAATCCAGCAGTCCTTCCCTTCCCTTCCCCAGTGGAGAGGCCCTGGGGCCGTTGAGGCCGAGGTGAGGTCTCAGAAATACAATCACACACACACACACACACACACACACACACACACACACACACACACACACACACACACACACACACACACACACACACACACACACACACACACACACGGATATGCGGAAATTAGAGTTCCACGTAAAAGCAAGCATTTACAAGTGGTAAATATCCTGTCGGATTTCACAAATGTGAAAGCTTACGCATTACACAGCCACAGGCTATGCAGGGCAGCATGAGCGATTGAGCGGCATATGTGTGCGCACGAGCGTGTGTGTGTGTGTGTGTGTGCACGCACGCTCGCACGTATCATGTATCCACATATACATGTGTGATTCTTATCCATTTCATTTATTTTATGTTGGCAGCAAGTTAGTGTTTGCTCTATTCGGCAAATTAGTTCACATTTATTTTACGCTTTTGCACTGGATAATCGTAGACAACATCTTGGCATGTGAAAATATGAAGTGCTAAACAATGCATGGCAATCAACAACTCAATATGGATAAACAGCTGCAATCTGTAACCTATGTCAATTTCTGCTATCGAGACCATGTAATATGAGTCTAATTTCAAGGCAATTAAGATCATCATCTTCTTATTTTTTTCAATTTACGTGCTTGTCGGTAATGTCTTTTCCCATACATCACCCATGGAAATGGTTTAAATCAAATTTGTTATCCCTTGAATTGAATGTATCACAAACCCATGATTGCATCTGTAAATCCACCTATTTTCCAGGGTTTGACTTTAGTCATGCTTTGTGTAATTACATGGGCCAGGACACCGATAATAAGAGACACAAAAAGAGGCCAATGTGAAACCATTGAATTACAACACTGTGAATATTGGCTAAAAGTCATCACTCATTCACATTTAAAGTTTTCACTGGTTTCCTCAAGTTTTGCGACTCTAGACCCCGATGCAACGCCACAGAGATGGTGGAGGTGATTGCCTCTAATTTGTTACTGAGGTGTTTCCTATTACCTGAAGTGTTTTTTCTATAGAGAATAGCAGCTATAATGTGTCAGATCTCTATCCAAGGTTTCATATCTGATCGTACGAAGGCTTTAAAGATCAAACAGTGGGCCAAACGTTTGGCATTCCACACGCGGCCTTCCTTTTGATGTCCACAAACCGCCTCGTGTCTTCAAAGCTATTGTCTTTGTATTGGCATGATGGAGATGTAAACATTATACTGCCCTTAATCAATTTGACGTTATTGTGATTGCTTTCAGGACGGCGCCTCCCCCCCCCCCCCCCCCCCCCACATTATCCAGAACAGCGAGTTAGACCAATCGTTGTTTATAATGGAAACGACAACGTATACCGATACATTAACGCCCAAAAGGTAGATTGTGATCTACCAGTAGATCATAAAGGCTGTGCAGGTAGACCACATGACATGGCCCTAAAACATAATATCATTTGGCATCTGACATGAGTGACACTTGAATTAACTTGGTGACTTGATTGATTGACATAAAACATGGCCTGTTAACCCACAACAGAATACTTTGAGTGCACAAAGATCAGCATTAGAAAGTTACATGCAGAAACAAAACCTATTTCCATTCCCTCCCCCCATATTTCCCATTCCATGTGTGTTTGTCATGTTCTTTAAACTATTTTCAGCAATGAGATCCTATATGTTTCGGTGGGTAGATCTTGTTGTGCTGGTCATTTGGAAAGTAGCTCTGAAGTAAAGAAAAGTCTGGGCACCCATTTTGGGACGGGAACCCCTTTTGGTGTTTTAAGCATTATGTTATACTTTGGCTATTGAAAAGATTGCAGATCTACGAGCTTGTAGATCTGCTATTTTCATTTTTTTATCGTGAAAATGTGGCGAAAATCTTTGAATATTATATATTCTTTCACAGCGAACGTTTTTTAACTCAAATCTTTGCTTCTGTGGGGGTCCCTGAGATAACTAGCAGACCGCTTACATTGAACTGTGCTTGACAACTGGTAATAGTTGCAATACATATTCCAGATCATTAATTTCC
>NC_139704.1:45873253-45883501 GCF_964188405.1 Protomyctophum parallelum | reverse complement strand
GAATATATATTCTTTCACAGCGAATGTTTTTTAACTCAAATCTTTGCTTCTGTGGGGGTCCCTGGAACAACAAATCTTCAGATGGGGATCGGTGGGCAATTACATATATTTTTTGGGGGTCTTTGACATGAAAAACTTAGAGAACCACTGACATAGAAACATGGGTTTTTCAGAAAGCTGTCATGATTTGTAGAATCGTGCTCAGGTCATGCTCATACATGAGACTGGGGGCCGCGTACATAAATGTTTTTTTTTCACTTTCATGGCAGTAAATCAGTGAAAATATTGTTATTAAAATGTGGGATATATATATACTGTCTGGATGCATATAGGGGGTATACCGTAAAATGAAGTCTGACACACAGTGGTACTTCAGTGGTTAAGTATTAATGCCTTCCCCAAAATCACTGTCAAACATTACAGGCAATTCATTCTGAAAGGCAGAAAAACATGTTGCTTATTAAATCTTTTTTTTTGTTTTATTCAAGCTTTTCATGGGAGGTCAGCGGTAATCAGTGTACTGTCTGCAGGCTTGTTCAGGGCTGTTAACCCATTCTGGGCGGGAACGTCTTTTGGTGTTAGCATTATGTTGTGTTTTAACTATTAAAAAATAGCAGATCTACAAGCTCATAGCGCGCCACCGAGTGGCGCGCTACGAGCTTGTAGGTCTGCTATTTTTGAAAGAAATCGAAGAACGACTGACATTTTTAGAATCTGATCTCAGGTCAGAATGGGTTAATCAGACCCAGTGTGTGTGTCCAGTGGAAACCTCGTATGAATCTGATCTGGGGTCAGAATGGGTTAAGACATCCACTATACTCATTTGTTCACAGTGTGATAGTTTAAAGCACCCGTTTAAATTAATCCCCCCTTAAAGTTTTGTGCCGTCCCTCTAAAACACAAGCCACCCACTTTTAATCTGAAGCCTTTTTTTTTAACCCATTCTGGGCGGGAACCCCTTTTGGTGTTTTAAAGCATCATGTTATGCTTTAGCTATTGGAAAATAGCAGATCTACAAGCTCATAGCGCGGCACCGAGTGCCGCGCTTCAAGCTTGTAGGTCTGTTATTTTTGAAAAATCGTGAAAATGTGGCGCAAATCTTTGAATATATTCTTTCAGTGCGAACATTTTTAACTCAAATCTTTGCTTCTGGGGGGGGGGGGGTCCCTGGAACAACATATTTTCAGATGGGGGGTCTGTGGCCAAATACATATAATTCTGGGGGTCCTTGACATGAAAATGTTTGAGAACGACTGACATACAGTATAGAAACATGGGGTTTTCAGAAAACTGTCAGGTTTCCAGGTCAAAATTGGTTAATGAAAAGGGGATTTGCCCTGCATAGTTTTCTGCTCCACCCCCCACTTGCACAAAATATTTGCAACACGCCTGTACGCACACGTGCATACACACATGCGGCCACAGACTCACATACACATACATGCTCACACACACACACACACACACACACACGTGCGCATGCACATACGCACGCACGCAGGCAGGCAGGGAGGCACGCACGCACGCACACAATCATGCTCACACACACACACACGCACAAACGTGCGCATGCACATACACACGCACGCAGGCAGGCAGGGAGGCACGCACGCACGCACACAATCATGCACACACACACACACACACACACACACACACACACACACACACACACACACACACACACACACACACACACACACACACACACACACACACACAAATGCTCAGACTGTATAATTTATAAAGCCTAAGCTCTTTCAATACTCCAAAAAGCCAGATAAACTTTTCTCATTTGCTCCTAATTTGGTCACGCAAGATAATGCCAACATCTGAAGGCTTTTTAAACTGCTTTTTTTAAATGCATTCCTGAAAGGAGCTGGCAGTGGCACCTCTGCACCTTGTCAGCTCCCATAATTATTTCCAATCCGGAGCTAGCTCTTAATGTGCTGATTAATCCATCTGGACCTGAACCCCATTCTATAAACGTCTTCTATAAAACATGACTCAAAAACCTGCTTCGTTCTCAAACATTTTCACGTCAAGGACCCCCAAAAAATATATGTAATTGGCCTCCGACCCCCGTCTGAAAATATGTAGTTCCAGGGAACCCCCCCCCCCCCCCCCCCAGGGGCAAAGATTTGAGTTAAAAAACATTCGCTCTGAAAGAATATATATTCAAAGATTTGAGGCACATTTTAACAAGTTTTCTAAAATAGCAAGACCTACGAGCTCGTAGCGCGGCACTCGGTGCCGCGCTACGAGCTTGTAGATCTGCTATTTTTGCAATAGCTTAAAGTATAACAAAGCACCAGAAACAGGTTCTCTTCCCGCCCCAAACGGGTTAATCCCGGCCTCTCCTCTCTGTGAGATGCATTCAGCTCCATTAATTTTTCAAAAAGGAGCCCTCCTCCCTGCCGCTGCGCTGCGCTCTCCTTTTTCTGGGGGAGCCCTGCAGATGTCAGGGCTGTGGAAGAGAAAGCCATTAGAAGTTAACACCTCCCACTCCCCAGGGACTGGCATGGACCCCCCCCCCCTCCCTCCGCCCCCCCTTCCCTATGTCTGGTGCCAAGCGCCCGCTTTAGGGATGTCAGCTGCCAAGCCTGGCATTCCCAGAACGTGGACAACACACGGGGAAAATCACCCAGTTTGACATGCATATTAGTCTATGGACCCCCCATTTAATGGAATTTCTATCTCTAACACCCCAATTTATATTGTAAAATCAATGTTAATGTAACTCTGAGATGGGTCCATTTGGTTCCTCTCAGAGTTACAGACCCATAAGGGGTCCATTTGGTTCCAAACTATCATTTAGCTGGGGACCCCCTGGAACTCCCTCAAAGACCCCTGGGAGTCCCCGGGGACCCCCACTTTGGGAACAACTGGCTTAACCCAATCTGAACGGGAACCCATTTTGGTGTTAGCATCACGTTATGCTTTAGCTATTGAAAAATAGCAGATCTACAAGCTCGTAGCGCGCCCACTGAAAAATCGAAGAACGACTGACATTTTTAGAATCTGATCTCAGGTCAGAATGGGTTAATCAGACCAGTGTGTGTCCAGTGGAAACCTCGTATGAATCTGATCTCAGGTCAGAATTGGTTAAACAAATCAACGTATGAAGAACGAGCGAGCGAGAGAAGAAGCAGGCTATCCCATGTTCCTGATCTCTGTCTTAAGTGTTGTGGAATCACCGTCTTCTCTCCTGCCTGGTTGTTCTTGAGAGTATCTGGGCATCATAGACTCTCATGGTGTGTGTGTGTAGTGTGGTGTAGTGTGTGTGTGTGTGTGTGTGTGTGTGTGTGTGTGTGTGTGTGTGTGTGTGTGTGTGTGTGTGTGTGTGTGTGTGTGTGTGTGGTGTAGTGTAGTGTGTGTCACTGCTCTTATCCGGACTCCCAGCTACCTAAGATTCCAAGCCAGGTTTCAGATTATAGCCCTCTGTAGAAGTCCTTATAGAACAAGCATCGCTCACACAGTGTGTTCAAATTCAAAGCTTCCAATCCAACAACCCCCGGCTCTCACTCCACAGCTTTGTACTGTTCACCCCCTTTGCTACACAGACTGGTTACAAGCTGTCTCAATTGAGACCCTCACACACACACACACACACACACACACACACACACACACACACACACACACTACACACACACTACACACACCCCTCTCCCTCACTCACTCTCACTCTCCAATCCTTCCCCGCCAGCTTTTATCTGCCGATAGGTAGGTGGTGGTGAATGGCGGAAATTAGGATTCCTGGAGAGACGTTGGGGACGGAGAGAATAGAAACAAAGACTTCCTCATGTTCGGGAACTGATGTCTCTTCCCCCCCCCCCCCCCCCTTTCATCCCAAGGGTTCCTGTCAGACACAGGGAAGGAAGAACGCTAGTGCATATAATACCTTTTAATCCATTCTGACCTGAGATCACATTCTAAAGATGTCTGTTTGAAACTCACAGTTTTCTGAAAAAGCTATGTTTCTATGTCAGTCGTTCTTCCATTTTTCAAAAATAGCAGACCTACAAGCCCGTAGCGCGCCACTCGGTGGCGCGCTATGAGCTTGTAGATCTGCTATCTTTAAATAGCTAAAGCACTACATGATGCTGACACCAAAACGGGTGCCCGTTCAGAATGGGTTAATCCATTCTGGACGGGAAGGAAATAAACCCCTGTTGGTGTTTTTAAAGGCATTATTATGTTATGATTTAGCTATTGGAAAAATAGCAGATCTACAAGCTCGTATAGGCCTGCTATTTATTTATTTATTTTTATCGTAAAAACGTGGCACAAATCTTTGAATATATATTCTTTCAGAGCGAACGTTTTTAACTCAAATCTTTGTTTCTGGGGGGTCCCTGGAACAACACATTTTCAGACGGTGGTCGGCGGCCAATTACATATAATTTGTGGGGGTCCTTGACATGAAATATTGAGCACCACCGATACAGAAACATAACACAAGTGTTTCAGGATTTATAAGACTTTATTTATTTTTTAAATGTCGACGTCTGGCCTAAACGGGTTAAGAGGCTGCCAGTTCTCTCTCCCATGCGATAAGCTCTGCTTGAATCACAATGGAGTTCCGAGACCCTGCAGTCACCCCACTGCAGACCTGAGAAAAACCCACCGCAACGTAACGTACACACATCAACGTACACACATCAACGTGGATATGATGGCCCGCTTTGAGGAACACAACGTACACACATCAACGTGGAGATGAGGGCCCGCTTTGAGAAACACAACGTACACACATCAACATGGATATGAGGGCCCGCTTTGAGAAACACAACGTACACACATCAACGTGGAGATGAGGGCCCGCTTTGAGAAACACAACGTACACACATCAACGTGGATATGAGGGCCCGCTTTGAGAAATATGGAAGTGCCACTAATTGGCCACAGAACGTTAGACCCAACTGGCATTATAGAAAAGATCCGTTTCCTCTGTGATTATTACTGACAAATTGGACAATGCACATCTCTTCATTATGTTATGTCTTTAACCCCTTTAGTTTAGGCCTGACGTCGAAATTTTAAATCCTGACAGTTTTCTGAAAAACCTCATGTTTCTGTATCAGTGGTGCTCAATATTTCATGTCAAGGACCCCACAAATGATTGGCCTCCGCCCCCCCCATCTGAAAATATGTTGTTCCAGGGACACCCCCCAGAAGCAAAGATTTGAGTTGTAATAATATATATTCAAAGATTTGAGGCACATTTTCACGATTTTTCAAAAATAGCAGACCTACAAGTTCATAGCGCGGCACTCGGTGCCGCGCTATGAGCTTGTAGATCTGCTATTTTTCAATAGCTAAAGCATAACATAATGCTTAAAGCCTCAAAAGCTGATATAATGGAGGGGAAATGCACGAGTCCAAACGTTAACGGCGCGTTAATGGAAGCCTCGATCAGCTCCACTGTATGTACAGTATTTGACGTTAAGGGGAATTATCGCTGCCGTATACAGGTCAATAAATACACTGTAAGTGTACAGCCCCGACTCGACAGAAAAGATACGATGCAATCCCCGTAGCGAAGTGTTTTTCCGAAAAAAAGAGAGAAAACCCCCCCCTGTATAAACAGAGCAGTGTCAAATTCTTAGCCCCTCTTTGAATGTTAATGAAACAGAGGTGTTACGGTGTCAGAAATCTGTCCAACAATGATAACGGTACAGCTCCTGTTTACAGTTTACACACCGCACATGCTTCGGCTCACCCCCTAAAAAGTGCCTCCTCATTTACGTGCTAATGTGGGGAAGCAGATAAAGGGATGGAGGAGCGATGACACGCCATGTCAGAGAGGCAGACCCCTTTGAACCGTCTCTCTCCACGTCAGGGGGGAGAGAGAGAGAGAGAGAGAGAGCCTCACGTCAGGGGAGAGAGAGAGAGAGAGAGAGAGAGAGAGAGAGAGCCTCACGTCAGGGGAGAGAGAGAGAGAGAGAGAGAGAGCCTCATGTCAGGAGAGAGAGAGAGAGAGAGAGAGAGAGAGCCTCACGTCAGGGGAGAGAGAGAGAGACAGAGAGGTGGAGGTGGGTGGTGGAATTATCCCATTCTGGGCGGGAACCCCCTTTTGGTGTTTTAAAGTGTTCCGTTCTATTTTAGCCATTGAAAAATAGCAGATCTACAAGCTCACGAGCTTGTAGGTCTGCTATTTTTTTTTTTAATCGTGAAAATGTGGTGCAATTATCTTTGAAAATATATTCTTTCAGAGCCAACTCAGTTACTCAAATCGTTGCTTTCGGGCGGGGGGGGGGGGGGGGCGTCCCTGGAACAACATATTTTCAGATGGGGTCCGCGTGCGGGCAAATAGAGATAATTCTGGGGGTCCTTGACATGAAATATTGATCACCACTGACACAGAAACATGAGGTATTTCAGAAAACTGTCAGGATTTAGAAGATTTTTTTTTCTTTTCTCCGACGTCGGGTCTAAATGAATTAAAGCACCTCACAGCAGCTTTACCTCTTTTAATGCGTACCACTCACCCACTTCCACTCCAGCCCTGCGTTGCATTCACCACAGACAAGACAGAGAAATCCTAATTTGACACACAGCTGGAGTTCTCTGTGACGCATGGCTTCAGTATACTGTTCTTATATGTGAGATAATATACTTTTGTTTCGGGAACATTAATATCCCAGTGCTTCATGTGCACAAATATGGCTGTTATTGAGTTCAGCGCACAAACCCAAACACATGACACGTCACAGACACACAGCCAGGGGATAAGGTGAGGGTTTAAGAAGGTTTATTTGGGCATGGTTGGAATGACAGGCTGACTGGCAGGTGAGCACAGACAGACAGACAGACAGACAGACATACAGACAGACAGACGAGGAAGGAAGGATGACGCTGAGTACAAGGTATACAATCTAGGAAACAAATATGAAGAAGTCAAACCCTGGAGGTCTGAACCGTGCCACGACCACTCAGTGGTGGCAGGGACGGATTATATGACTTGTGCCAAGTGTGCACCGTGCACATGGGGTCCTTGCAGACCACGGCCATCTTGCCATCCCAGTTTGGAAGCACTCGTTTTCAGTGAGGCAACGTCCTGCTGCCTCCTGCATTATGTGCACATTCAAAACAGGTGCTACGCAGGGCGGTTGAGTGATATCTAACGAGCACTTCCAAACTGCAACACTTAGAAAAATAATCACCTGCAAGGAAAGAAAGTATAGCTCATAACAACATGTCTACGCAGGATTTTTATGACACAAACACTTTGAGGATAGAAAGAGGATAATTCAAGCTTTTTGTATACAGCTGCAATGTTGGTGAGTTTGACGTTGTTTAATATAATCAGATAGAGGACTTTTCTGTTTGGATGAATGGGCTGTCAATCGGATAGGACTTTTCTGTGTGGATGTATGGGCTGTCAATCGGATAGGACTTCTCTGTTTGGATGAATGGCCTGTCAATCAGATAGAGGACATTTCTGATTGGATGTATGGGCTGTCAATGGGACATTGCACCTTGTTAGCACCCTGTCATTAACTTATATGCCATTTCTATATTATGATAGTTTATGATACACAATGTGTTACAGTTGCATTAATTCCCCCACTTGATGAAGCACCTCATGGGAGAAATGTTCACTTTTAAAGAATAAAAAAAACCTGACAGGAGCAGCGCAGCATATATGGTGTGAGGTGAGGACATTCCCTTAGTTTTTCTTCACCTATACATTCACCCAGTCAGTCACACACAGACGGCAACCATGCATTCAGTCACCAATCTGCTCTATTGGAATCAGTTGGGGTTTGGGGGGGTTCACCTTGCTCAAGGACACTTTGACATGCCAGGTGGAGCCGTGGATTCAAACCCCGGGGGAAACCTCTGGTTTCCTGAAACAGCCACTTTACCTCCTGAGTCATCCCGAGTTATCCCTGCATGGTATATCCAATCTGGTAACCATGCACCCATTTTCAAAACAAATATGGGTGAATTCTCCTTCTTCTACAGTCAGCACCGCCACCCAAGTGTGGAATGCCCTGCATGACCCCCTCCCTCAAAACATGCAAATCACTTGCATCTTTTAAAACAGGCCTCTAAAATTCACCTTTCAGCATGCCAGGGACCCCCCACAAAAGAGAATATTTTTACGGCTCTAGCAGATTCTCAACCAGTTTAATTTCAAGGACCCCCCCATTTTGACCTGCATTAATCTACGGACCCCCATTTAATGGCACTTCCATCTCTGGGACCCTCAATTTATATTGTAAAATCAATGTTAATTTTACTCTGAGAGTGTACAAATGGAACCATTAGAGTAACTCTAAGAGTCCACTCTCAGAGTTACAGACCCATAAGGGTCCACTCTCAGAGTTACAGACCCATAAGAGTCCACTCTCAGAGTTACAGACCCATAAGAGTCCACTCTCAGAGTTACAGACCCATAAGAGTCCACTCTCAGAGTTACAGACCCATAAGGGTCCACTCTCAGAGTTACAGACCCATAAGAGTCCACTCTCAGAGTTACAGACCCATAAGGGTCCACTCTCAGAGTTACAGACCCATAAGAGTCCACTCTCAGAGTTACAGACCCATAAGGGTCCACTCTCAGAGTTACAGACCCATAAGAGTCCACTCTCAGAGTTACAGACCCATAAGAGTCCACTCTCAGAGTTACAGACCCATAAGAGTCCACTCTCAGAGTTACAGACCCATAAGAGTCCACTCTCAGAGTTACAGACCCATAAGGGTCCACTCTCAGAGTTACAGACCCATAAGAGTCCACTCTCAGAGTTACAGACCCATAAGGGTCCACTCTCAGAGTTACAGACCCATAAGAGTCCACTCTCAGAGTTACAGACCCATAAGGGTCCACTCTCAGAGTTACAGACCCATAAGGGTCCACTCTCAGAGTTACAGACCCATAAGAGTCCACTCTCAGAGTTACAGACCCATAAGGGTCCACTCTCAGAGTTACAGACCCATAAGGGTCCACTCTCAGAGTTACAGACCCATAAGAGTCCACTCTCAGAGTTACAGACCCATAAGGGTCCACTCTCAGAGTTACAGACCCATAAGGGTCCACTCTCAGAGTTACAGACCCATAAGGGTCCACTCTCAGAGTTACAGACCCATAAGAGTCCACTCTCAGAGTTACAGACCCATAAGGGTCCACTCTCAGAGTTACAGACCCATAAGAGTCCACTCTCAGAGTTACAGACCCATAAGGGTCCACTCTCAGAGTTACAGACCCATAAGGGTCCACTCTCAGAGTTACAGACCCATAAGGGTCCACTCTCAGAGTTACAGACCCATAAGGGTCCACTCTCAGAGTTACAGACCCATAAGAGTCCACTCTCAGAGTTACAGACCCATAAGGGTCCACTCTCAGAGTTACAGACCCATAAGGGTCCACTCTCAGAGTTACAGACCCATAAGGGTCCTAACGACCATTTAGCTGGGGACTCCCTGGAACTCCCTCTAGGACCCCTGGGGGTCCCCGGACCCCACTTGGGGAACCACTGTAATAAACCATTCAATCAATCAATCAATCAATCCCAGGGAGGATATATACAGTAGTGGGGCACAGCATACTGTACGGTATCGTCACGTAGGCAGACTGGTATTTGTCTGGAATTCCCCGGACCAGACACGTGCACAGAGTGTTAGAGGGGGCAGGGGCTGAAATCCCATGAGAGGGCACTTTTGGCCCAAAATAGCAGATCTACAAGCTCACAACGTGTCGCACTGCGACACGTTGAGAGCTTGATCAGCTAATTTCGGGGCGCAACCCAGCACTTAGCTAGTGGAGTGGGTGTGTAACAAATTAGTTCAATGCAAAATACTGCGTTCAAGTTCAGGAGACAGGAAAGAAGCAATTTCTCCTGAATGCTGCCTTCCGGCATGGAATGGAAAGGAGAGGAAAGGAGTGGCGTTTGCATTTCTTCCACCATGTAGTAAACGCTGCATTCGTGGTCTGGAGAGGGCAGTTGTTTTACAGACGGGTAAAAGGGCAGGGGGCTGTCTATGTGTGCACGTGCCTGCCCCAGACTGTATAGTATAAGCTCACTCAGCACTTAAATATCCACGTTTCTTGCAGGCTATAATTTAAATAGCTCCAAATAAATGTGAACGTTGATGCCAGTGGAGGTATGTGTTGGCTCAGAGGTCAGAGCTGGGTGTGAGTGATCAGTAACATGCATGAAATGCATGTTTATGTGTATTTTTAAGAGGTGCAACCACTTCATAAAAGATGGAGTGCCACAAATGTTGTATTTTTCCAGT
>NC_139704.1:45860753-45868253 GCF_964188405.1 Protomyctophum parallelum | reverse complement strand
AGGTCAGAATGGGTTCTTCAGACCAGTGTGTGTCCAGTGGAAACCTCGTATGAATCTGATCTCAGGTCAGAATGGTTTAAGTCAAACTTAGAGAGTACTTTTTCCACCCCTGTGTGCGTGAGTCAGTGCTTATGTGCGTGTGTGTGTATATATATATATATATATATCACAAATTGTGTCCTTGTATCATATCCCATTCCTTTAAGTCATACATGCTGCAATATGATGGGTTTGAGAGAAATATGCTGCGTTTCATTCAAAACGGTGACATAAATTAGGCCCATTTGTACAGAGAAATATCAGGAATGTTTACCCCGTTCTGTTCATGGTTATACAACCAACCAACCAGGCAATCCAATGATTGCACTGAATAACTCACTGTTGCTTCATTCTGTGGAGACAATAGTGTTATGTGTGTAAGCACTGTGAGTCAGGGTTGGATTGACAGCAGAGACGTATATATCCATTTAGCTATTTTAATAAACGACACTATTGTCTCTTCACGTTTGACTTTAGGAAGCGTCGAGGCGTTTACACGCCTGAGAGGACCGCAGCACTGCAGGGCCTTTTGCACAACACTCCGCGGAGCCACCTCCATTCCTCCATTCCACACTGACTGACTGACTGACTGGCACCTTCTCCCCCAGAAGGTAAGTCAACCTGAAACATTTTTAAATTAACCCATTCCGACCTGAGATCAGATTCTAAAAAAAATGTCTTCTACATACATCCTGACAGTTTTCCATTCCGACCTGAGATCAGATTCTAAAAATGTCTTCTATACATCCTGACAGTTTTCCATTCTGACCTGAGATCAGATTCTAAAAAATGTCTTCTATACATCCTGACAGTTTTCCATTCTGACCTGAGATCAGATTCTAAAAATGTCTTCTACATCCTGACAGTTTTCCATTCTGACCTGAGAACAGATTCTAAAAAATTTCTTCTATACATCCTGACAGTTTTCCATTCTGACCTGAGATCAGATTCTAAAAATGTCTTCTACGTCAGTCGATTTTTCAAAAATAGCAGATCTACAAGCTCATAGCGCGCCACTCGGTGGCGCGCTATGAGCTTGTAGATCTGCTGTTTTTAAATAGCTAAAGCATAACGTAATGCTAACACCAAAACGGGTTCCCGCTCAGAATGGGTTAAAATAATGATTGTCTAAACATCTCTTTGCTCTATGTTCTGTGTACATATGCCTTTGTCTAGACAGTGTGTTGCCATAAAGCTGGCAAAAAACAACATTAGCCCACGCGAGAGAGAGAGAGAGCGGCGCAAAGAAATATCGGTATCAAATGATGTCATCTCCTCCATGTAATGTAAAGCGAAGATTGAGGCCGATCAATTAGGATTTGCAGCGGAGCAGAAAATAGCTTGTGACAGAAAGCAGAGGTGGAGGAATGTAGGAGGAAAATGAACTTTGAGCGTCAGACACACAGATACACTTACTGCTGCTCTCTCATACCTTAGCAGCTTCACAAGGCAACCTGCAGGGTGCACGCATCTATCTATGCATGAGAAATGAGACATTTGGCTTCCCTGGCTGGCTTTCCTTCTATCTGAGTTACCGAAGTTAATATACAGTCATTTATAATTAGCATAATTATAACATTTTAAATGCGATGTGTGCAAAAGGTGGCGGTGCTGATGCTATTCTGGATTGTACAAATAAATATATAGCTCCGAATAGCTCATAATTAAGTCAAAAAACATTGAAATGATCTTAAATGATTGCAGTCTTATGGCGATATTGTATTGTATCTGTGTGTATACAGCACAATGATTAGAATGTGGCTGGGAGTCTACAATAGTTGTCATGAAGAACACTATAGCTCAAAAAGACACTTGCCGTTGTGTTATTGTCAAGTACAGTACAGCAGCGTTGAACACTTAAGAGCTGATCGTTTGAGTTATATGTACAATTTGTGACGATGCGTATAACACCGCATGTCAGACATTAGAAGTTAAACGACAGAATGATTACTTAACACCCGCACAAAAGGTAAACGTATCGCCTTGATCTGTTCGCAGACGGATTGGCCTAAAAGGAAACTTCCTCTCGAAAAACAAGTCTGTACAACCAGGTCACTGCGCCGATGACAGCTCATATCGGTGCTTGTTATTGAGCAGAAAAGGTTAGTTGCCAGAGGCTTGACAGACAGGTCTAATAAGCCACGCAGTAGAGATGTCACCCATGGGTGCAGCCCACAGGCCGACGAGGACCTGCCGAGCGCCTTGAGGACTCCCTCGGCTATAATATAACTCTTTGTTCAAGTTGCACTGCGAGAAATGGGAAATATGTTCGAGCTTGACGTGTTCGTGTAAACGTCGCGTTAATGAACATAAAAAAAAAAAGCAATGGTCGTTTCCAAATACCCCTTTTGGCATTGTCTGTCACTTGTGTGTCAAAGAGCTCACAATCCAACCGCAGAGGTGTGTAATCATAATTGTTTCGCTCAAACGAAACCCATGAGTCACGTCGTCAGCTGTCACAGGCTTTTGAAGTGGAGGAAATGCCAGTAATTCTTCTTAGTTAATTCCAGTTCAGCCCTATATATATATATATATATCAAGTGATCGTTTAGCTATAATTCTGTCAGATGGGAAACTGGTTGGACTTGAATGATTGACAGCAGACGGCAGACATGCCTTTCCTCTGCATTCCGAGTACAGCGTTATGGCCTGATGCGGCGCACAGTGATTTGATGCACTGTGAATCACAACATATCTGACCAATTTCATACTTAAGATATACACCAACATATACCCGCTCCTTCCCTCTAAGGATTACCACCAGGCCACAAGCTCATCTTTCCATGTTTTTTTCCCTTTTTCCTTTTTTTCCCCTTCTTTTTTTTCTTTTTTTTTATCTATCCTAGGAGGATGGGGGGGGGGGGGATGAGGGGGGGTACATTTTACAATGCTAAATGCTGTTAATCCTGGCCCGAGGCCTCAGACAACAGAAATACAAATTTGCAGCTGCCTTAATTACCGGGATTTCAAAAAACAAACAATAAATGTGCCTTGGATAGAGAGATGCTGCGCTGGTGGAAGACAAACAACCGCATGGGCTTAACACATTTTGGACGGGGGAACCCCTTTTGGTGTTTTAAACATTTTGTTTTACTTTAGCTATTGAAAAATAGCAGATCTACAAGCTCGTAGCGCGCCACTCGGTGGAGCGCTACGAGCTTGTAGGTCTGCTATTTTTGAAAATCATGAAAATGTGGCACAAATCTTTTGAATATATATTCCTGGAACAACATATTTTCAGATGGGGGGTCGGTGGCCAAATAAATATAATTTTTGGGGTCCTTGACATGAAATATTGAGCACCACTGATACAGAAACAACCTGTATTTCAGAAAACTTAGAAGAGAATTTAGAAAATTTCGACGTCAGGCTAAATGGCTTAACAGACGGTTATCATCATATTCTGATGTCTTAGAGAGATTAGCACGAAGAAGAACAAGACCAACAACCTGTATCTCCTATACAGTCTATATATATATATATATATATATATATATATATATATTAAGGGTGTCAAAAAATCGATTCGAATTCGATTTGCGATTCCCGTTAGATTTTTTAATTCTTTTTTATTGATTTTTTTGTTACAGTTACAGGAGTTTTCACTACATGGTGTTTGTGATATGAAATGTAAGCTCACCCTAATCACAGTAAACATCATGTCTTCAGTCATGTTCAAGTTACTGTAGTCACTTCAGTTCAAGACTGGAGTAGATTGTGATGAATTCCTATGTATTGAATCGAGAATCATTTTGAATAGAGAATCGCTTTGAATCTGGAAAAACATTTTCGACAAACATTTTTACTTGCGCAAGCAGAGCGCGCAAGTATTGTGGTCGGCTGGCTTTTTTATGCGTATGTTTGGAGGTATATATACTAGCTGTTGATGGTGACTTAATTATATGTTTCAATGTCGGGTGAATTAAAGGTAATGTCTGTATGTACATGTATGTAATCTGAAACCTATCTTTATTACGTCACCATCAAAAGCCAGTTATAACCCGGCATTGATACAACTTAATTACATCCGCATACGCATACGCCAGTTATAACCCGGCATTGATACAACTTAATTACATCCGCATACGCATAAAAAAAGCCAGGCGACTACAGTATAGTAATTACGTCACCATTGACAGCCAGTTATAACCCGACTTTCAATGTTTTACAGAGAGGCTAAGATTTGAAAGTTCGTAGCGATCGACAGTATACTTGCGCCCTCTGCTTGTGCACTAGTAGGCCATTTATGGCCTACTTGTTTGCACCGCGCAAGTAGGCACTCGACAGAGTCGACAGAGTGCAGTTCTAGTTCGTCTTAGTTTTAGTCGGCGAAATCAACACTGCCTCGCAGTTCAGACTCTGCAGTGGAGTCTCGGATGCCTTATCCTGATGCCTTATCGTCTAAGGCACGTAGCTAGCTGGACTCTTCGTCATGAGTAGATGTCAGTGGACCCAGACACAGGGACCCCCCCCCCCCCACATCCCTGAGGGTCCCCCTGTTGAATACCCCTGTTGTAGATGGTCTTGGACACAACACCGGCACACACCTATTCGCCTAATGTGGTTCATGTGTGCAGAGACCAGACAGAGAGCGAGGCCTTCTGAAAGGGAGGGACAGAGGGGTTTGTTTTCTACTGTTTGGAGGAAAAGGCAACTTGACTTGATGGAGAGATACATCCCAGATCGTCGACGGGAACAAGGTGTGTGTTTCACGCATGAAGCGACATGCCTATACCTGCTCCCCCCCGACGCAGCACAAAGATGGCCTCTGTTCCTGTCCCTGACCACCCTGGGTACACTGGAGACCCACCGGGGGCTCCGGAGCTTTTTGATTATATTTTATGAGTCCTAATTGTGACTGACCCAAAGGCCCCACGGCTTGCACGGTGGTTCCATTTCACGTGGAGGGGAGGAGGAGGAGGAGGAGGAGGAGAAGAGAGTGGATTGGACGCTGATTATTGGGTCATCGTCGTGGCCGAGCAGCGTTCGTCGCGGCTGTCTGTGTCTGCTGACCTCTCCAACCCGCTGCGTTGGACGGTGAAGGACAACGTCTCAAGTTCATCCTCTCCACCGTGGGTGGTAAGGCTTCTCGGCTTACCTCCACCTGGCCAGATTCTACCCTTCACCCCCTCCTCGCCCTCCAGGCTCTTCTCCTCTGTCCAGACTACTTAACATACCCTGTCCGGCTCCTCTTACGCTGGTTAAACAAAACGCCGCCATTGTTTACCAACATGGGGGGAAACATCTGTGTTTTGACTTGTGCTTATGCTATACGTCAGTTTGGTAAATAATATGGGACAGCCTGTAACACGCTATAGACTATATAATGGGGGTCTTTAAAAAACAAATTGACCCGCATTAGCTTCCATCTTCCGCTCCTTTCAGGGTTAAATTAACACTCTTTTTGAGGGGGGAAAATGTGCTGTATATTTGTATGGCCTTCAGGAGCTTTCAGATGACGCTTCAAATATTAGCCTAAATGCAGGCCGCTGCGTGGGGAGGGGTCTGGCCTGGCCTCGGTCCCTGCCGTCCAGTGGCTGTTGCTCTCTTTAGCTAGTAACACAAGAATGTGATTCTAACCCTTTATTAAACTGCGGATTCCTTATTGTTTGTGTAACCCCGCCGTGACTCCCGAGTCACATTTGTTCTCCCGAGGCGCCCCCCACCCCCCCCTCCCCCCCCCACCACCCCCCCACCCCCCCCGCACCATATAGCGGGGAGAAAATGGCCGCTGCATGACCAGCAGCGCCGCTGCTTTGATGCAATAATGAAAACAAATGAGTTGTAACATGATAACATATCGGAGGAGTTTTTTAGGGCCGCAACTTTCAAACGCTTTGACATTTTCTTTTTGCGGGCAAATTGAGGTGCAGCAAAACGCCGCCGCTGGAAACACTAAGCTCTGTTTGTCATCACTTCATCCTCTCCAACCTTATGTCTTATTGCCTCCAGTTCACTTACGGAATATTAGTCTTCTTAGAGGGGGCTCAATTAGCCTATTCTGAACGGGAACCCCTTTTGGTGTTAGCATGCATGTTATGCTTTAGCTATTGAAAAATAGCAGATCTACAAGCTCATAGCGCGCCACCGAGTGGCGCGCTATGAGCTTGTAGGTCTGCTATTTTTGAAAAATCGAAGAACGACTGACATTTTTTAGAATCTGATCTCAGGTCAGAAATGGGTTAATCGGACCAGTGTGTGTCCAGTGGAAACCTTGTATGAATCTGATCTCAGGTCAGAATGGGTTAGGTCAAAGGAAGAAGAAGAAGTACAGCTCCATAATGCCTTTTGGCTATTTATAGTTCAGTTTGATAAAGACTCTTAACATCATTGTGAACTTAACCCATTCTGTGCGGGAAGCTGCAGGGAACCTCCTTTTGTGTTTTTGTTGTTCTGGTGTCATTATGTTATGCTTTATAGCTATTGAAAAATAGCAGATATACAAGCTACGCTACGAGCTTGTAGATCTGCTGTTATGTGAAAAATCGTGAAAATGTGGGCGCAAATCTTTGAATATATATTTCTTTCAGAGCGAATGTTTTCAACTCAAATCTTTCCACCGAGTGGCGCGCTATGAGCTTGTAGGTCTACTATTTTTTTAAATCAAAGAACGACTGACATAGAAACATAGCTTTTTATCAGAAAACTGTCATTTTCAAACAGATATTTTTAGAATCTGATCTCAGGTCAGAATGGGTTAATATACTAATATTAGACTACAGTTTAGTTGAATGCCATTCTTAATTATGCTAGAGATTCTTTTTCTTTCTTTCTTCCTTTCACATTTTTTTCCTAATCCTTTGCAGAATTTACTGGATTTGGGAGTCCTTAAATTAGCAAAACATATTTATTTCTAAATGATGTTAGACACCGTCGTAGTCGGTCCAAAATAGAAAGAAAATGACCGTTTCCCAAACGGTTGCATTAATAGAGCTTCCTGGAAATCACGACTGCACTCCAAGTATTACACTATTAATATAAAGTATTCCACTTATTAAAGACATGACCCAATTTATCACGTTTGAATTGGATGATGGAACTTAACCCATTCTGGACGGGAAGGGAACCCCCTTTTGGTGTTATAAAGCATTATGTTATGCTTTATAGCTGTTGCAAAATAGCAGATCTACAAGCTCACGAGCTTGTAGATCTGCTTTTTTTTTTTTTTAATATAATGTGGCGCAAATCATTGAATATTCGTTCAGAGCGAATATTCTTTTTAACTCATATCTTTGCTTCTGGGGGGGGGGGGGGTGCTTCTGGGGGGGGGGGGGGGGGGGGGGTCCCTGGGGAGGGGAGGGGGGTCCCTGGGACAACATATCTTCAGATGAGGTTTGCCGGCCAATTCATATAAGTTTGGGGGTTCCGTCACATGAAACAGTTTGAGCACCACTGATACAGTCAGAAAAGCAAAAAACTGTTAGGATTTATAAGTTCTTTTTAGAATCAGCCTCGGGGTCT
>NC_139704.1:45637236-45860553 GCF_964188405.1 Protomyctophum parallelum | reverse complement strand
CACTGTGTTTGTAGTATGTGTGTCTCCTGTAAAGTAAAACATACAACAGACAACAATGCTTTTCAATGTGTTTATTGACAGGATGGATATGAACATTATGGAAGCTCTTTAACGTAATGCTTCTCAAACATGTTCATGTCAAGGACCCCCAAAATGATATAAAATAACAGAAGACATGTAACACATTGTCTGCTGTGTTGTTATTCAATGTGTACACTGTGTAATTGTTATAGAGGTATGGTATCTCTATAAAAATAGAGATACCATAAAGTACAAAGTACATTTCTGAACGCACCAAATATCGCGATACTTCCCACCGTTTACTGTCTGGCAGCCAAATATCGTGATACTTCGGAGCCAGAAACGATGCCTGCTGCTGTTTAGATCCTCAGATAAAATGATATACTGTGCACTCTGTACACATCGAATAACAACACAGCAGACAATAATGTGTTACATGTCTTCTGTTATTTTCTAGAAGTGATTACTTTACAAAAGGTCTCAATTGTTCATGAATAATGTTTGTTATGAGCTGGTCCAGCCGGCTCCATTCACTGCCATGTATTCATTGCACTTCCTGTCACTGTGTGAGTTTGGCTCCCATGAAAGTGTACATGAAAGTGTCATGGTGCAGCCCAGTCACGTGACCACTTCACTTCCTTCTCAGAGCTTCCTTGTCAATAAAGCAGGCCTGGTGAGCATCACTTGTCCCCTTATCCCCAACCACACAGCCACACCCTTGTTTGCTGTGTGCTTGACCAGATGATTCCCTATGCGTCTTTGAACTTGTTTCAATGTAAGTCACCATGATGTGGGTTATATTTAAGACTGATGCATTTGATTTAAACTTATATTCTGATTTATATTATGAACTTATACTAGATATGTGGCTAATTATTATTTGAATATGCAATAGGAAATGTATAAATATGAACTAAAGGCCATACTTTATAATTTAATGTTTATATAGAAATATACTATAACTATTTTATTTCCTGTTTATTTATAGAACCATCAAGGCAATCATCTGAATGTCAACCTTTATCCAGCAAAATAAAACTGGATAATACAAAATCCTGCTTCCTGGTGGTTTGTGGCTCCAGTTGAACTTTATATCCTAACAAAATGGTCCTTCGACCCGGAAACTGAGCCACAACCACACAGTGACCACCTAAGATGGCCGATGCACAGAATGGTGAAGAAGCTCTGTCCACTGAGAGTATACCTGCTACTAGTGTAACAGACTCAACCCAGCTTTTCACAGAAGAAGCCACCCCACAGTCTCAAACTATTACACCTAGTAGTCCAACTATACCTCACCAAACACAAACAGAGCCTCACCTTTCATCAAAGCCATCATTAACTTTCTCTCACAAAGAGGATCAAAACCCTTCTTCACCTGATGAAGCCATTCCAGGTCCTGATGTTAGACCTAAAAGGAATAGACGCCCCCCTGATTGGTATGGTATTTCACAGCAAAGGCAACCTGCAACCGTCCCTCGGTGCCCTAAGTTCTCACAGCAGGAGTAATCGAAAATCATGCTTTAGTCTCCAAGCTAGGTCCCAATTAAGTAGGCATTCAAGCAGCAGTAGCCATGCTTCACACTTAAGTGATCTCCAAATCAGTGTTCTGGATGAGAAGAAAAGGAGAGATGAACTAGAGGAGCTTAAAAGGCAACGACAGGAGGAAAAGCAGCTTGATGAACAATGTAAGTCAATTGATGAGAGAGCCAGAGCTGCTCAGCACACGCAAGAGGATGCACATAAGGAGAGAGAGAGAATCGTCAGACAGGTCGACATGGACCGACGCATCCGCATGAAAGAGCACCAGCTTCAGTCAGCCCAACTTGTTTCCAGCTTTATTCATCAGAATATAATTTCTGATGAGCACCCTGAGGGAGCTGCTGCGCTCATTCCCTCTCCTGATGGAAAAGCCACCTCTTCATTCTATGGCCTGCCTCCTTTATTCACTCCTGCCTCCTCAAGAACGATGAATGCTGACTCACATCCCCTAACATCATCAACTGCTCAGCCATCTCCAACATCCTCCATGCTCCAATCAATACAGCAAGATGTAGCTCCTGCCCAAGCCATTATGCAGCCCTTAGACCCTATTCAGGCTCCCAGTGTGCCCTATGTAGCTCCTGCCCAAGCCACTATGCAGCCCTTAGGGCTAGGCCCTATTCAGGCTCCTAGTGTGCCCTATGTAGCTCATGCCCAAGCTGCATCGCTGTCCATCCCTCTCAGGTCTGCCCAGACAATGCCATCCTCCAGTCACCATGTAGCTGCCAGTGTAACACACTCTGCCCTCTCTACTCACCATGTACTTCCACCTCCATTTACTGTCCATGCCCCAGCCTATACTGCGCCCATGCCTGGCCCTGTACAGCCCAGTTTTATCAGTAGTAGCCAACCACCAATGCTACAAGCCACATCATACCAGCAGCCACAATCTGCTTATCCACAGGTTCAAACACCCAACTCCATGGATCTGTTTATATCCTCTGCATATGGGATACCCAGGCCATCACTTCCTGTGTTCAAGAGTGGCAGAGAGACCGAATTTGCCCTCCTGAAAATGGCCCTAGAAAACCTCCTTGATATATTTGTTTGTCTGTTGTTGCAGAAGAGATTGGAACATGTATTTGTTCTCCCACTGCTTAATGTAGTGCTACATGAATCACTACTTGGAGTACTTGCTTAGAACCAGTTCGCCCACTAGATGGCAGTGTGTCCTTGTGCTAATAATATTGGGCATCCAAATGAAACATGAGCATTTGATGAATTAATAACAAAGTTTACTGTTTTAACATTACACTGTGCTCCTTTCATAAAGAGTGTGAATATGCACTACAACAGCATTGGAAGTGTATCGATAATTTAGGTTACTTTTAATTTTATGGTTTGTAGTTACATTTTCTCAATTGCCAAAACACACTTTGTGAGCTATTAGATTTGTTATTCTCCCCCAAAGTTTGAGAAATGTTTAAAATAAGTTGAGTACTTTTACTGTGAAACTATCCAGTATATGTTAATACTAAATACTTTTGTAATTGTGTTTTTCTCAAGTACATTTTTGAATACAGGACTTATACTTTGAGTATTGTTTTTTTGTTTTTTATATTGTGTTATGTTATTGCTACTTATTTAATTATTATTGCAAATGTTTTACCTCTGACCCCCTGCACCCGCCAATACGGGGAGAGGCAC
Organism: Protomyctophum parallelum; assembly: GCF_964188405.1. Classification (NCBI taxonomy): domain Eukaryota; kingdom Metazoa; phylum Chordata; class Actinopteri; order Myctophiformes; family Myctophidae; genus Protomyctophum; species Protomyctophum parallelum. The sequence goes on along the minus strand of NC_139704.1, from coordinate 45,857,343 downwards.
GGTGATCACATTTATTAAAGGGTAAGACCACTTTTTTTGAGGTTTGGGTTGTTTTCTTAGCTTATTATGTTCAAACTAGTCCAGTCCAGGAGTTATTTCGCTCCATTGTGCAGTTTTATAGAAAATAGCTTTATAAAAATACCAGCCCAATGAGCCCCATTGACTTACATTGTAACGGGGAAACAGCTCTCAAAGTCACTCTTTTAGCACATGAACGAACGCAACAAAAGCTGATTCTGACAGTTTATGACATCAGGAAAACTCATGCGGTTTTATTTTCGATTTTTAACGTATATTTATAAAGGTACTATTTTGTTTGGATAGACACTGAAGCTGCAATGCGGTCTTCTGTTTCCGGTTTCATTTGTAAACAAGGAAGCACGCTGGCTGCCTGTGTTGTACGCTGAGAGCATAGAGTTATATAACTCTATGGCTGAGAGCACCCACCAATCCATCTGCAGTCGAGCAGTACCCGACACAGACACGCTTTTTTTTTTGATTGATTGACACAGACACCCTTTTTTTGATTGATTGATTGACCCACGGCAAGCAGTTATAAGTTTGTAGGCTTACGACTTTTAGAACGGAGGATGAAGTGCGCTGTTCCAGGTTGTTGCAGTTATGATGATGTTTCCAGAGACAAATCATTTCACCGTTTTCCATTCGAAAACAAAGAGCTGTGCGCGTTATGGCTAATTGCTATAAGGAACCCGACGCTCCAGTCCTTTACAGACGCTAGGCAAGCTTACAACACTTATGTGTGCTGTGCTCATTTCCAAAAGACAGACTACAAGCCTCTTCCAAAGAGGCGAGTGTTGAAGAGTTCAGCTGTACCGTCTGTTTTTCCAGACAGAGAGCATATCTCTGTAACAGCTTCTCAGGTAAGGCTAACACGCTAAGCACTAAGCAAATACTAGTTCAGTAGTTTGAATTCTAATTAGCTGTGTCCATGAACCCCCTGCACTACTTTGTAACCTACCCTCTGTTCATATCAGGACGTTGCCCGCAGTCCACAGGGCCCCATTATCCTACCACCTACTACTACTAACGGGTTTATGTGATAGACTGTAAGTAAGAAAATTGAGAGTAACAGAAGGGGGCGGTAATGCAACTATTTCGATGCCAACCGCCACAAAACCCCACGAAGAAGAAGAGTAGAAAGCGCCAATTTCCGCCAAAACAAAAACACTGCCCTCACTGGCAGTGTTTACAAACCTTTACCATATCGTTTTTTTAAATCTACCTAGCTATTTCATTTTTAGCACGATGGCGGAGTGTGCATATCCTGGCTGCTCAACCCGAAAGACAAAGTCTTCTCAAGCTCGTAAAAGTTTTCATAGAATACCGTTTATGGAGGAGGGAATGAGGAAACTTTGGCTAGGGGTTTTACACATGGACCCCAATACTACAGCAGAGCAGACTAAAGGATACTTAGTTTGTAGCGATCATTTCGAGCCTGACGATTTTCACCCAAAAGAAGAACAAACCTCTACCCCTTCACTAAAGCGAAGAGGGTGTTTGAGAAAACTAAAACCCAAAAAGGCAAGAATCGAACGGACTAGACTGAAGAGACAAGCAGTTCCACGGACTCCCAGAGTACAGGTAACGACAACGTTATACCCAGCTCTTGCCGTTCCGACGGCATTAGAGCTAGCTATGGACCAGAGTGCTGTGCTACGTTATACCCAGGTTATATCAACAGACACACATGCGCGTGGCCGGTTAAGACACCCCTGGCTCCCGATGCGTGGCCATTTAAGAAGACTCACCCGTGGTGGTTTCCATGTGAGGTTTGGCCGTTAGGGTTTTGGGGTATTGCAGTGGTGGAAAAAGTACTAAAATATATTTTTTTAAGTTTTTTGATTGATTGATTGAAATATTTATTAACAGTTTGTAGAATTTACAGTACATTTTGAGCACAAACTCAATACAAAGACTTAACTGTGAGTGGACGACCCAATTAAGCATTACACTTCTTTACAACAGGGTCCACATTGTTCAATTCATCAAAACATTTAGAGACATACAAATAGACACTTCTATGTAGCTAAAGAACAGAACAGGAATCCATCATATAGGAAGCAAAAAGGGAAAAGATACATATACAGTGAGGGGAAATGGGTTACAGTTTATTATACTTGAACGTTACTTAAGCAATAGTAACCAATAAGAAAATCACTTAAGTAAAAGTAGCTCACATTACATTACATCAAAAGTACATGGTTTTAAAATGTACTTAAAGGAGAACACCACACCAAAACACACTGGCCATGCATCTACCTTCAAATCCTTCATCCCTGTGCCTTTTATAGTTTTATATATACTTTATTGAAAATTATTCAGGGTTTACAGTTTATGCAAAATTACAAATACACATAAGTTACAAAAATATAAATATATATAAATCAATGCATTTCAATACAAAAGTGTTTTTTTTTTTTTTTTTTTTTTTTTACAATGTTAGTAGGTGCCATGGTGTCAGTTTCTTTTTTCGTGCATCAAAAGTTCTTTGTCTTTTTAGTTCAGTTTGGATTTGTTTGAAGACCACCTCTCCCGAGATGGCCTCCTGGTGAATTACCATGTGGCACACCTGGTTTTCCACAGTTTGTTTACAACAGTGCAAATTACAGACCAGTAAAAATCCTGTTCCACAGCAGACATTCTTTCCTCGGACACCCCATACATGGCAGCATTATAGTTGATCTTAAGTTTAAAACCAATTTGTGGCATTTCCCCCCATACAAAGCTAGACCTTTGGCAGTCCACTAGCAGGTGCTCAATTGTCTCGTCTGCACCACAATTTAAAATTGGGCATTTTACGGTTCTAACGAAGCAGCTCCATTTTACAACTGCTCGTACAGCTTCTTCTCACGGAGACCAGCCACATGACGTCTCTCTTCTTTTCAGAGATATTTTTACTACTAATATTTTTAATACACACCCGCTTTTGATTTTCATCCAGATATTTGTAGGGAAAAATGCCACCATATAAGTCATCACATATCTTACCATATATACATTTACTAGTCATATCAGTCCAGTCAATATTTAAATGTGCAGAGTTTGACAACAAATCACCATACATGACTTTAAAATAAGGCACTGAGCTCCTTGCCCGGCCCTTCTTTTTGGTCCAGCTCAGTGCCTCCCCTATCCATATAGCCCTTCGTTTAAAACCAGATGCTATGTGTTTACAAAATGAAATCTTTAGTTTAAGTCCCAAGTCCACAGCCCCAAGGCCTCCATATGTTTTACTCTTATATAATAGGTTTCTTTTTGTAACTTCTCTAGTGGTTCCCCATATAAAATTAACCATTGTTTTATTTATTTATTTCAGTGTCTGGTCCGTAGGAGGAAATATAGTTGCCAAAAATAGCAGTTTTGCCAAAACATATGTTTTTATAATTATTATCTTTGTTCCATAACAAACTATTTCCCCATTTTTCTAATTCATTCTTTATTTCTTTATCTTTACCATCCCAGTTCTTTTCATAGCTGGATTCATTAAAAAACTTTACCCCCAGAACTGTCATAGTTTCTGTGTCATTACTTGCGCAAGCAGAGCGCGCAAGTAATGTTTTCGCCCGGTCTCCTTCGTCGTGACAGCTGTTCCGCCATTCGATGTTTATGCAGAAAAACATCAAATCTGTGCCTGTGTTGCTGGACCAAATGACCACAAATGACCATATCTCTTACGTCATCATTTAGAGCTAGTCATACGTGTACTATATACATAATCAGTAAAAATAAAATAGCAAATTGTGCCTGATCTGCTGGGACCAGAGTACGTGGTGTGTATGTGTATGACTAGCTCTTAATGATGACGTAAGAAATATGGTCATTTGTGGTCATTTGCCCCAGCAAACCAGGCACAGATTTGCTGTTTTCTTGCATAAACATCAAATGGCGGAACAGCTGTCATGGTTTTTGGCGCAAAGTAACCACAGTATACCGCTACTCAATTTACAACTACACACTTTATACAGTATAGAGTATAGAGTATATATGTATACATATACAGTATATGCCTATATACTATATATATACTATATATATTACTTACGTCATCATTTAGAGCTAGTCATACGTATACTATATACATAATCAGTCAAAATAAAATAGCAAATTGTGCCTGATCTGCTGGGACCAGAGTACGTGGTGTGTATGTGTATGACTAGCTCTTAATGATGACGTAAGAAATATGGTCATTTGTGGTCATTTGCCCCAGCAAACCAGGCACAGATTTGCTGTTTTCTTGCATAAACATCAAATGGCGGAACAGCTGTCACGGTTTTTGGCGCAAAGTAACCACAGTATACCGCTAATCAATTTACAACTACACACTTTATACAGTATAGAGTATAGAGTATATATGTATACATATACAGTATATGCCTATATACTATATATATATACTATATATATTACTTACGTCATCATTTAGAGCTAGTCATACATATACACACCACGTACTCTGGTCCCAGCAGATCAGGCACAATTTGCTATTTTATTTTTACTGATTATGTATATAGTATACGTATGACGTAAGAAATATGGTCATTTGTGGTCATTTGGTCCCAGCAAACCAGGCACAGATTTGCTGTTTTCTTGCATAAACATCAAATGGCGGAACAGCTGTCACGGTTTTTGGCGCAAAGTAACCACAGTATACCGCTAATCAACTTACAACTACACACTTTATACAGTATAGAGTATAGACGTATATATGTATACGTATATAGTATATGCCTATATACTATATATATACTATATATATTTCTTACGTCATCATTTAGAGCTAGTCATACGTATACTATATACATAATCAGTAAAAATAAAATAGCAAATTGTGCCTGATCTGCTGGGACCAGAGTACGTGGTGTGTATGTGTATGACTAGCTCTTAATGATGACGTAAGAAATATGGTCATTTGTGGTCATTTGCCCCAGCAAACCAGGCACAGATTTGCTGTTTTCTTGGGGGATTAAATTTCCCCCAGTGTCGCACTACAGCTTTTTCCTGCTGAGTACCATGGCCTCAGATTTGGAGATGCTGAGCCTCATCCTATAGCCACCGCACACTTGACAACAAACTTTTGGGAAATCTAGTTTTCGCCGGCTGCACTAATAACTTTGGTTCGCAGTCTAGAGTTTGAATGGACAGGTATCAGTCAAAAGAGAGACATCGAAGAGGAATGATGGATGGGGAAGGATCAACATATGGAATGTCAGAACATGTTCTGACTTATATCCATATATGGAGATCTAAGTGTTGCCGCCTACAATGGCTTCCGGACAGGTTAAGTTCTACATCACTGGCAAACTGTTCCTCAACTCTAAAACTCTCCCATTGTTCAGAAATTACTAACCCTGACCTAAACATAAGCACATAAGCAAGCGCATGTTCGACAACCTTAACGCATGTTCGGACTAACGGGACTTCAGATCTATGGGCAGTCCCCGCCCCACGTTACCTGTCAGACCCCCTCCATATACCCCAGTGCGGAACCAGCGGCTTTCTGACTTGGGACTTTTCTCCATCACCCACACACCACTAGGCAGACCTTCTGAGATAGAGCTTTCAGCGTGTAGGGCTGTCCTGTATTTTAATTTGATGAATAATTGTCTCACAAACCATTCCACTTACCGATTTAATTGTGTTTTTTGCGTTGAACATTGAAACGTTACATTTTGTAGCCCATTTTTGTTTGCCTAGGCTTGCCTAAGCACAAATTGCACAGGGCAGATATGACAAATAATTTAAATATACAAAGAAATCACTGACATTTCATAATCTTTTTTTTCTTTCCAAAAAATGTGTTGTAAGCTTGTAGATCAACTATTTACGCTATTTTAGAAAAATGATTGAAAATGTATGGACATTTGCCCAGCTATTTCGTTGATGTAAAGTGTCCTCGGTTCTACAATTTAGGCATTTAGCAGAAGCTCTTAATCCAGAGCGACTTGCATTAAGCAATAACAAAAACAGCAAGTGGCCATGGTGGATTCTGAAAAGGTGGGTTTTCAGACTACGGCGGAAGATTGGGAGTGAGGCTGCAGTTCTGATTGTCTCTTGAAAGGTGCTATATAAATTAAAGGTTGCTATTAAAACGAATGCATGTATTGGATATTTAAAATTGCGAGCGGTGAGTCGCTTATCACTGCGGCATGATGTCGTCATGTAGCCTTTATCACCTAAAACTGGAGTATACGCAGCGATTCACAACAAACTAATAATGCGTGTGGAGGGTCATCGTCCGAGGCGCATGTCGCGTTCTATTGCTCAACCATAAACTATTTATAATGTGGCTGTAATGTCATGTGAAACATTGCTAAAAATGTTTGGTATCTTTTTACTAGTTGAAGCAGGATGAGCCTTGGGATGCAGTGACGGTGAAGGAGGAAGAGGAGGAGGAGGTGAAGGAGGAGGAGAAGTTTCAGGTATGGATGGGACAATAATCGTTATTGTTCATCGTGATAAAAAAAATGTATCGTGAAATCGTCCTCTGTCATACACCAGGATGAATTCGCTTTTGATGAGCTTCAAATTCGGTACCACCCAAACCCTCTATATATACAGGGTATATATTCCTTGTTAAGTATATGTACATTTGGTATGGTCTTATTTCACTCTACCACAAAGCGATTTGCCAAAATAGAAGATTTGCATTGCAACAAATGCACAGATATTTGGCGAACGTTCCCCCCAGAATAGGGATGCTGCGTGTCAAGTGGTAAACAAAAGTGCCATTTTGTTTATCAAGAATAATACACTTAATCACATTTATTTTGCCACAATAATCATAACAAGTCATTTTATTTTCATGTCGTCCCATCCCTAGTCTGATGCTGCAGTGGCGATTCTGGAGGAGGAGGGAAAGTTTCAGGCTGAGGTGGAGCTAACGTTTCAGGCTGCTATGGCGCAAGGTGATAATAGTTTGGGAATTCTGACCAATACACAGTGTCTGTCTGTCTGTCTGTCTCTCTCAGCACGGACAGCTGCAGTAGCGCTCTGTGACCTGGGGTGACTGTTGGGTGGCTAGCACTGAGTGACCTGAGGTTTGCACTAGAGTTCAGTACAGTCGGCTACCTATTACATTAACAGCATAGTTGCACTGTTCAGTTCACACAGGTGTGATTTTTCATTATAGTTTAGATTTTGTTTAGTTTGTTTAGATTTATTATAGGTTTGCGGGTTATTATTTATTTATTTTTGTAAAAGTGCTTTGTTTTAGTTTAGTTGTATTAGTTTTAGTTTTAGTTTAGTTTTATACTTTGGGTTATTTGTCAGATGCAAGATTGAAAAGGTAATTATTGTGTAATAACATCTTTAACACAAGATGGCATTTAAAAATGTATTCCGTTACAGATGAACCACCAACCGTCCACAAACAAAAACTAAGGGCATTTGGTCTATGATTTCAGTTCTTAACGGAAATGTTGTTTTTTTCCCAATTTTAGTCGTTAGATTCCGTTTTCGTTAACTATAATAACCTTGCAGTGGCGGTTCCAGAGGAGGGGGAGGAGTCTCAGGCTGCAGTGACGGTGACAGTGGAAGAAGGGCAGGAGTATGTGGTGGAGAAGGTTCTGGATCGACATGAGATGAATGGAACGGTGAAGTACCTCCTCAAGTGGAAAGGTTTCTCAGAGTGAGTCCCAGACAACTTTCTACTCAAACATACAGACGGACAGACAGACAGACAGAGACGTGGCGCAATTATAGTTGGATTGCAGAGATAAGAGTGTGTGTGTCCTTGTCCTTGTGTGTGTAGGGAGGAAAGCACATGGGAACCAGAAGACAGCCTGGAGTGTCCAGACCTGATCGCTGAGTACATGCAGAAGCAGAAAGAGAAAGAAGAGAAGAGGAATGCAGCCAGCGGAGGAGAGGAGGGAGGAAGAAAGAGGAAGCCTAAGGTTAGAGGAGGAATAAAGGTCTTATATTATAGGGTGGCAGAGGAGAGACAGAAATACCAGCAGTACAAAAAAATAAAATGAAAATAAAACAGTGCTAGAGGTACAGCTAGGATATAACAGTGGTTCTGGAACATTTTCACATTAAAGACCCTCAAATTGATTTGCATTTGGTCGTGGACCCCCATCTGACAAGATTTCCCCATAAAATCATGATTTGCTTTTTTAAATGTTTGAAATAAATGCATAAAGAGAACATTTATTTCAAACATAAAAAGAATTGACTGTGAGGGGCGCTCTTATCATCATACGTCATCATGCATCATCTCATACTGGCCAATCAGAATGCTTGTTATGTTATGCTGCCTGTGATTGGTTAGCTGATTTGCTTGTTTACATACAGTATGACGTACATTTTCCCTTCAATGTCAATGGTGTTTAATTTATGTCATATTTAGCCGAATTTTGACCTAATTTCTCCGTTCATTGTCAATGCAAAACTTGGGACGTATGGGGATAAGATTTAGCAGACATTTGACCTGAATTCCCCTTTCATTGTTAATGGCAAATCTTGAGACGTATGGGGACAAAAGCTGTATGTATATAGGAGGTGCCCCTCAAAAATCATGATTTTTATTTTTTGGGGGAAAATAGCCTTTTTACTGTACAAGCTCACCGTGCCTTGATTACGATGAACAATTATTATTATTATTTGTAATAGTGACAATTAGCTCTACAAGCTCACACCTCATGCTATTTTCACATTTGTGACACCATTGTACAACAAAGTATAGCCTCATACAGGACTAAGTGGTTAATTAGACTACTTGATTTAGTCTAGTTTAACTACTCGGTTATTTGATTAAACTACATGAACAAGATTACATTCTTTAATGTATCTTTTACAGGTAGTGCCTTCAGAATACACCTGGGATGAAGAAGAAAATCAGATGGTGCCAAAGGACAATTCAGACAAAGATTTCCATCCCCAGGATCTATACGATATCGACAGCGAGTTTACAGGGAGTGACTCAGGTATAAGGCTGCAACTGTACTCTACTATTAACTATTCTATCCATTTCTTTTTGGGTAATTTGTTGGGTTTTAATTATAGGTTAGTATATATAATTTTTTTTGATTTAAGTAGAAATTATCACTATTGTATACTTCATCGCACAACAATTTTGTGCAAAAATAGTGAAAATAGCAGATATACAAGCTCACAGCATGTTGCGATGCCACATGTGACCTGGTAGACGTGAGTGTATGTTTTCACTAGCTTTGATTTAATGACATTTGGATTTATTATTTTATTAAATTAGCATTTCTTTGTACACTGTACAGTATATGTTAAATAGATTAGTTTGATTAACTGTTACTACTACTACTTACTCAGATACTATTACTGATGATTTTGAAGAAGACGACGGGCGCCAGCTCTGTCCCCAATGTGGAAAGTTACTCGCCGAGACTCGGAACAAGACTCACAAGTGTGATAAATACGATCCCAAGCCGTATCCTTGTAATTGGTGTGGCAAGTCTTTCGATTCCGAGTCTCGTCTCAAGATTCACGGCAGGATCCACAAGGAAGGCTACATACACAGGTGCACCTTCTGCTTCAAAACCTTCATATTAAGGGTTGACAAAATTGCACACGAGAAGCTCCATCTGCCCGCAAAGAAACCCTACCAGTGTCCCGACTGTCCGGAGGTGTTTGCCAAAAGCATAGAGCGCCGCAACCACCTGCAGAGTCACAGAGGCACCAGAAATTGTGTCTGTCACATATGTGACATGGAGTTTCCTTATCGCGATAAACTGGAGAGGCACATGGTGGTGCATACGGGGAAAAAACTGTTTGCGTGTGAGGTGTGTCAACATTCGTTTGGCCAGGAAAGTCACCTCAAGTCCCACATGCGTGTCCACACTGGAGAGAAACCCTACCAGTGTCAACAGTGTGAAAAGAGCTTTAATCACAATGTCAGCCTGAAGAGTCACGTCCAGCGCTACCACGGACAAGACCGTCCTGACCAAGGAAAGAAAGGGCGCAGGAAGAAGACCAAAAAGTATGGCTCTGAGGCTGAATTGGATGAAACACTTGGAATGGAGAACAATGCTGTTGATGCTGACTCTGAGGAGGCTGAGCAAAGAATGTCAGACCCAGAGTACAACCCTGAGGAGGAGATGGGAAAGGAACTGAATAAGTGTACAAAGCAAGGGAATAAAAAGCTCACTGGCAGACCCAGAGGAAGGCCAAAAAGAAATCCAGTGCTCACATCGTCAGATTAGGGTGGGGCAATTAACGAAAATTACTGTATATAAACATTAACTGATATAAACTGATATTTAGAACCTGTAATCTTAAAACTTCATCTTGCTGATGTAGATTCATCGAATTATATATATTTTTTTCTTCATATCATTCAGTCATATCACACAGCCCTAAGTGAGATCCAAGACAAAGACACTCAAACCTGTAAGGACATCCATTTGTCTGATTGTCCTGTAAATGACTTGGAGCTGTTGCTGAAGACAGACAGAGTTTAGCAATTTGTTCTCCCACTATGTATATACTGTACATGTAGTGCTACATTAATCACTACTTGCATAGAACCAAGATGCCTTTGGGCATCCAAATGAAACATGAGCATGTGACTATTAACAAAGGGCCAAAGGCTACTTGTTTTAAAGTAAATAAGGAGTGTGAATATGCACTACAACAGCATTGTAAGTGTATCAAGAATGTAGGTTACCTTCCATTTCATGGTTTGTATTTAAAATTGCCAAAAAACACTCCCCCAAAGTTTGAGAAATGTTGAAAAACGTTGAGTACTTTTACTGTGAAACTATCCAGTATATGTTGATAGATACTAAATACTTTTGTAATTGTGTTTTTCTCAATTACATTTTTGAATACAGGACTTATACTTTGAGTATTGTTTTTTTTTAAATATTGTGTTACTTATGTTATTGTACTTAGGTTTTTTTACATTTATTTTATCCACCTGCCAAAAAGCAGTTTTTCAACCAGCTGATTTGGGGAATTCAGTATTCAGTATATTCAATATCCCTGGGAAATGGCAGGGCCCCAGAGTCTGACACTACTCTAAGGTCTGACAGAAGAAGCCGTCTTTTGCGTCATTTCCGGGTTTTTAGACAGCTGGTGGATGGAAATGAAGCTCCACCCACGCGGCAGATTCCCGGAAAAGCTTGCCCCAGCGGCATTCTGACGTGTGGGTGGAGCTTCATTTCCATCCACCAGCTGTCTAAAAACCCAGAAATGAAGCAAAAGACAGGTTCCTTTGGCCGCACGTGGAAGTTCAAGTGTGCCCTGGAGAGCAACCAGCCCCTCCCCCACGCCAACTCCTCATCTAAATGTACTCTGCACAGGGCTTTGTGGGATGACATACGAGGAGGGACCCTCGTGCACAGGGAGGGGACCCTAAATTAGGCTACTGTTTGAGAGAAGGATGAGTGAGTGCTGGTCAAAGGGCAACAAACAACCATGGCAGGGGGGGACTCACTTTTTCCCAGGTGTTACACCTTGATTCCATCTAAACCCCAACATTGAACCTCACAAACAATTTACAATTTAGGCATTTAGCAGACGCTCTTAATCCAGAGCGACTTACATTAAGCAAGAACAAAAAGCATGGGAATACATCACATAAAAGCATTTATCATAAAACATGCGTAAGCTAAGAAAGTAACAGTGGAATATCTATATTATGAGACTATACATATAAACTATATATATATACTACTATGTTGCTATACATATGTACTATGGCGTGCTATGACTATATACAATGCAATTATAGTGCTGTCTACATAACATGCTATAAGTCTGTATCAGATGCTATCTAAGAAATGAGCCCCACAAACACTGCCTAACACCACAGAAAGAATACCGGAAACTCGCCAGTTTACCAAGTCGCCACGGCGAAAATTCTTCATCAATGTCTTCATCGTTATGCTAAGATGCTGTCTTCATCAGTGTGGTATGTCAAACCCACAGATGTTATAGTTAATTTCCAAAATGATCAAATTATTTTGTGCAATTAAATGGTCAGCTAGGTGATGCTAGGTGTGTTAACTCTAAACAACTATAGGCCTACTCTCAATTCAATGCAATCTAAATGAAGGTGAAGTCAAACTAAAATCGTGGCGAGTCTCCGGATACACACAGGAATAGTAGCTCAAAACCCTGTCTGCCGGGGCGAAATACCTGGGAAAGAGTCAGTCCTATGTGGGGACCAGTGGTGGAAAGTATGAAGTACATTTACTCAATTACTGTACTATTCTGAGGAACTTTGACTTTACTGGAGTATTTCCAATGTTCAATACTTTTACTTCACTACGTCTCAGAGGCAAATATTGTACTTTTATTCCACTAAATGTATTTTAAATCTTTAGTTACTACGTTACTTTGTAGATTTTGAGTTTTATTACAAAACCACTTCACTCACACACACACACAGCCACACATGTACACAGCCACAGGCTAACCCTAGGCAATTTGAAAATAGCCGATCTACAAGCTCACAATGTGTTGACCCCTTTGGCCTTTGTGAGCTTGTAGATCTGCTATTTTTTAAAGAATTGTATACACGAGTACCTTTGTACTTTTACTTTATAAGTAATTATTTCTACAATAGGGTAGGGTATTGATACTTTTAAGTTAAAAAAGGAGTAGGCCCAATATGACTATCTACTGCGATGACAGTAGTGGAAAGTGACGGTGCAGCTTTATAACATCATTTTAAGAATTTTAAGTAAGTGTGTGTGTGTGTGTGTGTGTGTGTGTGTGTGTGTGTGTGTGTGTGTGTGTGTGTGTGTGTGTGTGCGCCACAGAATGGCTGGAAATGGAAATTAAGAGTTTACATACTGTAATATATCATAGTACACAATAGCCTACCAGTGATCATATCGCTCTGCTTTGTATAATCCCTCCCCCTGTTCAGTCCTATATATTTGCATATCCTCCTGTGAAAGGGTTTGTGTTGACAACCGCCGCCATCGCCATTGCTGATTTTCACGAGTCGGTACGGTCATGTCTAACAAAGCTAAGTCTAAATCGTATGTAGGACCCCCATGTGCAGTTATAGACTGTATCAACCAAAGCACTACTATGCATAGAGTCCCTGCTCGAGACGACAGGAGAGCGGAGTGGATTCATTTCATTTTTAACGGCAGGAGTGCTCCTCTAGCAATCAAAACAAACACTCTTTTTGTGTGTCGGAATCACTTTACGGTGGATTGTTATGAAAACTTGGCGATGCATATGGCTGGTTTCGCATTAAGCAGGCGTTTGAAGCGGGGGGCAATACCAACAATCCGCCAGTTAACTGTGAGTACTTCATACAATTTCCTGCGTTTTGTGTGCTGTTTTCTTCTAGTGAAAAGTCGAAACGGTGTTTGTTTTTTTTGATAGTCTGTATGCTGTGTAAATGTCAATAAGAATACAGTATGATTGTTCATCATGCAACGTGAAAGTGCAAATGAATAAATAGCCCATTTATTGTAGAAACAGTATGCGCCACTATGCGGAATGTATTGGAACTTTTCATTGCTCAATCAAATCAAAGCATGGCAGTAGATAGTATATAGCCTGATGACCAGTGGTGTAAAAAGTAGTAAAAGTATCAATAGGCCTACTGCGAGGTAGGGCTACTCAGCTGTTACAACTCAGGAATTCACATTTACTAGTAAAACTTTAGTAAAAGTAGAAACGTATGGGTAAGTACCAAAAGTACAATAAATGATGCAGAATCTCCAATTTCAAGTTTTCAAATGACTACAAATCTTTAGAAAATAGCAGATCTACAAGCTCACAATCCGTCGTAAGATTATTGTAAAATATTCAAGATAAAAAGTGAAAAGTGAGGACGCCAAAAGTGATTGTCCGAATGGCCGGAATGTGATGGTGTATATAATTGATGATAAAACTTTGTGTGAAGTGAGCACCCGTCACTTCTCAAGTGTTTTTCCCCTCCATAACTACAGAATTAAAATATAGGCTGTTGTATATTTGTATACTACAGGCAACAGCATCACAGCCACAGGAGTCTCAGCCAACCACATCATCAGGCCTGTTACTGAGAAGAACTCAGACTACAGTTTGTGATAAACGTTTTACTCAGCAGTCTACAAAAGCAGATACACATATGAGGATTCATACAGGGGGGACTCTCCTCACTTGTGAACTTTGTGGGAAAAACGTTGCTAGTAAAGTAAACGTAAAGAGCCACATAAAGACTCATACAAGGGAAAAACCCTTCCTTTGTACAGTTTGTGACAAAAGATTCAGTCAAAGTGGTACTACCATGTCTAGGCCCCACACTTGTGCAGTTATAGACTGTATCAACCAAAGAAAATGGGACTCTACACATAGAGTCCCTGCTCAAGAAGATATAAAAGCAGAGTGGATTAATTTTATTTTTAACGGCAGTGTTCCTCTAACAATCAAGCCAAATCTTTTTGTGTGTCAGAATCACTTTATGGTGGATTGTTATGAAAACTTGGGGATGCATACAGCTGGTTTCGCAGCAACCAGGCGTTTGAAGCGGGGAGCAATACCAACAATCCGTCAGATAACTGTAAGTACTTCATACTATTTCCTGTGTTAACTTGGTGTCATGTTTTCTAATGAAAAGTGAAAACTGTGTTTGTTTAGTATTGACTCATTTAAGGCCTGATTTACACTGGCAGCCAAATCCAGCCTGATTATCAGACTGTAGCTTTCCTGAGGCTTCAGTCTGACATTGTCTCCTGTCTGAGCGATTTCAAGGGGGAGCGGATTAGAATTTCCCTCAACCAATGGTAGCCATTGGTGTTGTTTTTTCCCTCCTTCCTCTGTGTGTTGCGCTGCGTGATGACGCTGAAAACGGGACTCGGCGCTGATTGGTTGTTCGTTAGACCCACCCCCACCACCGATTCTCATTGGATAATACATTTTTGTACCGAAGAAATTATAGGTTCACAGTGCAACACCAGACCAAGAGACGCAGTCCACTTAGAGAGTGGGCTGGGTCTTTGGGCTGGATCCAGGCTAGATCTGTGCCACATCCAGATTGGAATCAGATTTTGTTTAAATTAGTCTAAACACAAACCAATAACGTGGAATCCGATTTTTACGAATGCGACTTGAGCCACAGGCATATTTCATATTTCTCTGGCATTATTAACGAGAACAAGACAAATGCCAGAGTCCTATTCTCTACCATTGATCGACTTTTAAACCCCCCCCAGTCCTACAAGCAGTCATTCCCGGCCTCTAAAGCTAAGTGTAATGAGTTTGCATGCTTTTTTGATAACAAAATCTTTAACATTAGAGCTGATATTTTGAATGGTGCTGTTGCTAGTGCAAACCTTCAAACAGCAGCTAACGGTCCCAGGGTAGATCTCTCCAGGGGGAGCCTATTATCGTTTTGCGCAATTGATGAAGACGAACTCCGCAAAACCATATCACAGATGACATCTTCCTCCTGTTCATTGGATACAATTCCCACCACCTTTCTCAAAGAGGTCTTAGACAGTGTGATTGGAGATATCCTAAAAATAGTAAACAGCTCTCTACAGACAGGCGTCTTCCCAGACTCTCTGAAGACGGCCGTAGTCAGGCCCCTACTAAAGAAACATAATCTGGATCCCTCTGTTTTGGGTAACTATCGACCCATTTCGAATCTGCCCTTTCTGGGCAAGGTTTTGGAGAAATGCATCTCTCATCAATTGGACGTATTTCTACAGAGCAATGATGTGCACAACAAATTCCAATCTGGCTTTAGGAAAAATCATAGCACAGAAACTGCCCTTGTAAAAGTAATGAATGATCTTAGGGTGTCTGCTGACAAGAAACATGTATCCGTTCTCCTACTGTTAGATTTAACGGCTGCATTTGACACGATTGATCATTCAATTTTAATACAGCGTCTGGAGCACTGGATAGGCCTGTCTGATACGGCCCTGTCCTGGTTCTCCTCCTACCTTTCAAACAGAAGTTACTTTGTCAATCTAGCCGAGTTTGACTCAGACAAACACGACATCAGTTCTGGTGTCCCACAGGGCTCGATTCTTGGTCCTCTGCTGTTCTCCTTGTACATTCTGCCATTGGGTGAACTCATTACCAATCACGGAGTCAATTTTCATTTCTATGCTGATGATACCCAACTATATCTTTCTGTGGCCCCAGACGATCCCTGTGCTTTGGACCCGCTGTTGACCTGTCTGTCTGGCATCAAGTGTTGGATGAGTGAGAACTTTCTCAAACTGAATGAGGATAAGACGGAAGTTCTCATAATCGGTTCTAGCGAGCAAAGAGAATCAATAATTGGCAGACTTGGCAACCTGACTGTAGAAGGTAACAGTACAGTAAAGAACCTGGGGGTTATTATTGATTCTGAATTGAATTTTAATTCACACATTAATCATGTTACCAAGATTGCTTTTTTTCACCTTAGAAATATTGCACGGATCAGATCCTATTTGTCCTTGGACGATGCAAAAACGCTAATCCACGCCTTTGTTTTTTCTCGGCTTGACTACTGCAATGCACTCTTTTCAGGACTCCCTAAGAAAGCGACTGACAGATTACAACTTGTCCAAAATGCAGCAGCCAGAGTTTTAACTAGAACTAGGATGAGAGAACATATTACTCCAGTTTTGGCATCACTGCACTGGCTTCCGGTTGTTTTCAGGATTGACTTTAAAATTCTGTTACTTGTCTATAAAGCTCTCAATGGTCTCGCACCTCCGTACCTCCGTGACTGCCTACCTAGATATGTCCCTAGCCGCCCCCTCAGGTCCTCCAACGCTGGCCTACTTGAAGTGCCTAAAGGTATGTGCACAAAAAAGTACGGTGAGGCAGCTTTTTGCTTCTATGGCCCAACAGCCTGGAATAAACTTCCATTCGAGCTCAGACACGCACCCTCTGTAGACATTTTTAAATCTCAACTCAAGACTCACCTCTTCACCCTTGCTTTTAGTTGAGTTTTATTTATTTTATGTGTTTTTATTTATTTTATGTTCTTATATTCGGTTTTGTTCTCTGCTATTGTTCTATCATTTTAACTACTTGTGTTTTATTGTATTTTATTTTTGTGTCCTGCCCTGTGAAGCACTTTGAGCTGCATTTTATGTATGAAAAGTGCTATACAAATAAAGTTTATTATTATTATTATTATTCAGAGGTGGTTTCAAATCTGATTTCAAGGAGATCTGTCTCAGTCTGAATGCAGTAACCAGATCTAATCACCTAAATCGCATTTCCTGAACGTAATCAACTAGCACCTATTTCCTGACACCAAGTGTTCGGCTGTTTCGTCTTCCTCTGTAATGTCATGTGAAACATTGCTAAACATCTTTGGTATCTCTTTACTAGTTGGAGGAAGATAAAACATGGGCTGCAGTGACTTTGAAGGAGGAGGAGTTGGAGGTGGAGATTAGGGAGGAGGAGTTTCAGTCTTCAGTGGAGATTACGGAGGAGGAGGCGGAGTTTAAGTCTGCGGTGGAGGTTGCCGAGGCGGAGTTTCAGTCTGCGTTGGAGGTTGCCGAGGCGGAGTTTCAGTCTGCGGTGGAGGTTGCCGAGGAGGAGGCGGAGTTTCAGTCTGCAGTGGAGGTTGCAGAGGAGGAGGCGGAGTTTCAGTCTGCAGTGGAGGTTACGGAGGAGGAGTTTCCAGCTGCGGTGGTGCAAGGTTATACTTGTTTTGGATTTTACATTATAGTTTCGTTTGGACATTTGTTTTTGAATTGAGTTAGTTTTAATTGTTTTTACAGTGGTTTTGCGGGGGGAAAAAAGAAAAAACATCTTGTGACAGCACTTAGTGTGTTAGTGTTAGTTTTCTTTATACTTTGCTATTTGTCAGGTCCAAGATTGACACCAAACCCAACTTTTGTCACACTATCGCTAAACCCAGGTATATATGACCCGATATAATATATTCCATAACAAATATTTCTCATCAAAATATACTACAGCAATACCTGGCAATTTGAGGTACTCATCTTTAATATTCCAACATGACATTTAAAAATAAAAATAAATTGAACACTAAACCCCTGGTTTAGTGTTCTAGGGTTTAGCCTTCTAGGGTTAAACATGTATTCAGTTACAGATGAACCACCAACTGTCCACAAAAGAAAACTAAAGACATTTTGTCTATGATTTTAGTTCGTTTTCATTTTAACACTTAACTATAATAACCTTGCAGTGGCGGTTCCGGAGGAGGAGGAGGAGTCTCAGGCTGCAGTGACGGTGACAGTGGAAGAAGGGCAGGAGTATGTGGTGGAGAAGGTTCTGGATCGACATGAGATGAATGGAACGGTGAAGTACCTCCTCAAGTGGAAAGGTTTCTCAGAGTGAGTCCCAGCCTCCTTAACCTTTCTCCTCACACGATACAACATCTTTGAGTGGCGATAGCCCCTACAACGTCTGGCTTTCAGACATGACATCATGTCAGTTAAGTCTATAGACTTTTAAAGGTATATTCAGTGATTTCACTTAATTCGAATATCACTTATTTTTTTGTTTTGTTGTGATAATCCTCTCTACTATAGAGTGTGCTGACCATATAAGGAGTTCCTCCCTGTCCCCAGTTAACCCCTGGGGGTCAAAAACCCTTAGGTTTCGTTTTTGGCTCTCTATCCTGATTGGATGAAAGGCTTAGGTCCCAGCCAAAAACGAAACCTAAGGTTTTTTGAGTGAAATCACTGAATATACCTTTAAAGATTGAGTGCCGTGATCCCCCACCATTTTTACCGTAGTACTACCCACCTGAATTTAAGCCTTGCCCACAGCTGTGTTTTGTATGATAATGTGGGATGGAAATTGCATAGACACATACAAACATTGCCATTATATCTTCTTGAGCAGGGACTCTGTGTAGACTATAGAGTCCCATTTTCTTGGTTAGACTCTTCAAGTCCCATTTTCTTTGGTTGATACAGTCTATAACTGCACAAGTGTGGGGCCTAGACATGGTAGTACCACTTTGACTGAATCTTTTGCCACAAACTGTACAAAGGAAGGGTTTTTCCCTTGTATGACTCTTTATGTGGCCCTTTACGTTTACTTTACTAGCAAAGTATTTCCCACAAAGTTCACTGTATGAATCCTAGTTTAGTTTGGGTGATAGGTTGACCGCCGCTATCACCGAAAACTACAACATGACGTCACTGAGACCGTGGTGAAGAGCAAACCATCGCTCTCCCCAGCCCTTCTCTCTTTTTTTACTAACAACCGAAACAGTGGTCACCGAGACTCGCTCCGGGCAATGTGATTGGTGTAGAAGCTGTTATGCTGTGCTGGCTATAGTATACTTTATAATAGTTACAATGGTACTCTATAATGCCTATATGTGTGTCCCCTTGTGTGTGTGTGTGTGTGTGCAGGGAGGAAAGCACGTGGGAACCAGAAGACAACCTGGAGTGTCCCGGTCTGATCGCTGAGTACATGCAGAAGCAGAAAGAGAAAGAAGAGGAGAGGAATGCAGCCAGCGAGACGCCTGCAGACGGAGAAGAGGAGGGAGGAAGAAAGAGGAAGCCTAAGGTAAGAGGAGGAGGAGGAACTAGATTGTGGTTGTGGCCTCCTGGTGGCGCTATAGTAGGCCAATGTGAAAAGGGTGCCATTTCTTCTTACGCCTTGGATGGCAATTGGATGATTTGAGACATTTTGTTCCAAAACATTGTTTTGCAAAAATCCACCTGTCGGTGAAAAGGGTGGGATATATTCCTCAGCCTAGTAGGAAAGTCTGTGAAAGGTTTCACGTAAATTGCACGCTGCATTCATGATTTGAGGCTTTTTGTTAAAAACTGGCCAATCCTGCAAACTTTGAAAGCGGGTTAACGGTCCCGGAGATTAGCTGGTAACAGACAGACGGACGGACGCATACACACATTGACGGACGGACACACACACGGACAGAGTGCAAAACATACTCTCTAGCCATGCCTTCGGCCTGGTGGAGACAATAAAGGTCTCATCTTATATTATAGGATGGCAGCAGAGGAGAGAGACAAATACCAGCAGTACAACAAAAAAAAACAGTACAGCTAGGATATAACAGTGGTTCTGAAACATTATCATGTAAAAAAAACCCAAATTGATGTGTATTTGGCTGTGGAGCCCCATCTGACAAGATGTGCTCAGATTTCCTAGCCTGATAAGCCAACAGCCTGACTTGCTATACTGTGTTTGCTGGAGGCTACTGACACATTCTGTGATTGTACAGTTCTTGCTAGTATTACCTGGCTGAACAACTGACTTGAAACTGCTGAGCTGTCTACTGTTCATCCTGTAGGGCTCACCTTCAGGTCGAGGATGGCCATGAGTGACTTGTGTCCAACATGCTTGGGTGTCGGTCATCTCAGGGACCCATGTATGGACGTCAGGTCAAAAGTTTAAAATAAATGGTGTTTTTCGCGCTCCCCTATGTGTTTTCTCATCATCATCATCATCATTTATTTAACTCACGACCATGATCACATGGTTTGGAGCACAGATTCATAAAAGTATACAATCGAGAGTATACAATACATTACAGATTACACGATATACATAGACATATCGTAAGGCTTTCCCTATCTATACAGTGGGAGAACATTTTTCAGAAAAGCACCCAATTTATAAATTACTTTTTGTTTTTCAGATTTTAGTAATGCAATTAGTTTAAACATAGAAGGGTAGGTAAAGAAATAAAGTGGCAGGTATTTTTGCCTGAAATTCATAATGTCAGTGTTCTTACATTCCAACAAAACATGATACTCGTCTCCAATTCTGGCTTCCTTACATAGGTTACAAATCCTCTGATTTCTTTCCAATCCTTTATATCTACCGATGACCTTTGGGATTCTTGTGTTGTTTAGCCTAAGGTTGCAAATAGCCTGTCTATACTTACGGTTTTCACGTAGAAGATATTTTTCTAGTTTGAACTCTTGTTTATATTCAACATAGATGTCACATGATGTCATACTATTGAGTTCACTTTGCCACTTTTGCAGAAACTGGTCTTTCAACCTTTGTTCAACAGTTCGCTTCAACCAGTCAATGTTATTAAATTTCTATCCCCACAAATGCACAATTTTGAACATTCACGTCCTCGTCATATAGGAGCTTTTTATGGAAATTGCTCTCAGGACCAGCTCAACTGATTCGGTCGTACGCGTGATGTCACCTGGATCACCCTACTTTGTATACAGTAATTCCTCCCCCTCTTCAGTCTTCAGTTCCAAATTTGCATTTCCACTTTGTTTACAATGTCTGCCATTGTTGATCTTCCAAGCTGGCATGGAATGGATAAAATTATGATTTGCATCTCAGCACCCCCGCCCCCCCTCAGGGCATTGTGGTATACTGCAGCACCCCCACCCCCCTCAGGGCATTGTGGTATACTGCAGCACCCCCACCCCCCTCAGGGCATTGTGGTATACTGCAGCTAAAACGGCTTCAGAAGCCATAAAGAAATGACATGGAATGGATAGTGCCTGTCAGGAGTGGAGATGACTGGCAGAATAAGTCAGTCCAAGGGGTATGGCGCTCTCTGTGGAGAGGACGCCATATCAATGTGCTAGAACTCCGGAGTGTTTACTTGGCGCTGAAGGACTTCTTGCCCTTTCTCAGCGGGAAGCACGTGCTCATTGGAACCAGGGGGGCAGTCAGACAGATATTGTGTGAAGCCACTGAGGAAATCGGGATTTCCTGAAAGTTCATATAATGGCCTGTTGTGGCGCTGTCATTGGACCCAGAAAAACCCATAGCCCCATAGAAGTCCATGTATTTGGGCCCAACTTCACCTAGACTGTATTACCTTAATAAACATGGTCATGAATACTTTCTGCTTCCAGTCACTAGTTTAAAGTCTCATTTCTAATGTCATAATATTCTTTTTGGAAAATTATGGTCCCATTTATTTTAAAAATGACCATAAAGTCGCGCATGTTCTGAGGGCCGTGGCTACCGTTACAGTCTATGATCGGGATTCCCCTCCCACTCGAGTCAAAATAAAAACCAACGGAGAAGAAGGGGGGAAGTCCCGCCTCGTTGTCTGGGCCAGCCAATGGCCAGCTGGGCTAAAACGGATCTAGAAAGATGGCGACTTACAATACAAGGACTGACAGGCTTCATTTTACGTTCATGTTAGACCCGGAGAACGCTTTGTCCATATTCTTTACAGTCTATGATTGGAACAGACAGCACCTCAGTGGTGTTTCATGTCAACCATCAGGGAGGGACCAAGTCTCTGGAGTCCCTGAGGGAAGCCCAGACACTGTGGATGTGGGCTTATCCTCTATTTCACTCGATGAGGGCAATGCACCTGCCAGGCAGAGCTAATTCTGTGGCAAATTATCTGTCTCGTCAGATGTCAATGTATCTTTTACAGGTAGTGCCCTCAGATGACTCCTGGGATGAAGAAGAAAATCTGATGGTGCCAGAGGACAGTTCAGAGGAAGATTTTCATCCCCAGGATATCGTCAGCGAGTTTACAGAGACTAACTCAGGTATAAGGCTGCAACTGTTCTCATCATTTGCTTTTTGAGTATATATTAACCCATTCTGACCTGAGATCAGATTAAAAAAATGTCTATTACATCCTGACAGTTTCATTATTAACCCATTCTGACCTGAGATCAGATTTAAAAAATGTCAGTCGTTCTTCGATTTTTCAAAAATAGCAGACCTACAAGCTCATATCGCGCCACTCGGTGGCGCGATATGAGCTTGTAGATCTGCTATTTTTCAATAGATAAAGCATAACATGATGCTAACACCAAAATGGGTGCCCGGTCAGAATGGGTTAACAAATTGATTTAATTACCACTATTTTATATTCATCGCACACCGATTTTGTGCAAAAATAGCTTAGATTTTTGAATTTGCCTTTTGGAATGATTATTAATTGATTATTTTATTAAATTACAGTTTGATTAACTGTTTCACCTCTACTCAGATACTGATGAAGAGGATGTAGAGCTCTGTCCCCAATGCGGAAAGTTACTCAACAAGACGAAGGCCAAGACTCACAAGTGTGAGAAATACGATCCCAAGCCCTATCCTTGTCATTTGTGTGGCAAGTCTTTCGATTCCGAGTTTCGTCTCAAAATTCACGGCAGGATCCACATGGAAGGCTACGTGCACAGGTGCACCTTCTGCCTCAAAACCTTCACATTAAGGGTCAACAAAATTGCACACGAGAAGCTCCATCCGCCCTCAGAGAAACCCTGGCAGTGTCCCGACTGTCCGGAGGTGTTTGCCAGGCACAGAGAGCGCCGTGACCACCTGCAGAGTCACAGAGGCTCCAAAAATTACATTTGTCTCATATGTCACATAGAGTTTCCTCGTCGCTCTAAATTGGAGAGGCACATGGTGGTGCACACAGGGAAAAAGTGGTTTGTGTGTGAGGTGTGTCGACGTTCCTTCGGCCAGGAAAGCCACCTCAAGTCCCACATGCGTGTCCACACGGGAGAGAAACCCTACCAGTGTCGACAGTGTGAAAAGAGCTTTAATCACAATGTCAGCCTGAAGAGTCACGTCCAGCGCTACCACGGACAAGACCGTCCTGACCAAGGAAAGAAAGGGCGCAGGAAGAAGACCAAAAACAATGGCTCTGAGGCTGAATTGGATGGAACAATTGGAATGGAGAACAATGCTGTTGATGCTGACTCTGAGGAGGCTGAACAAAGAATGTCAGACCCAGAGTGCAACCCCGAAGAGGAGATGGGAAAGGAACTGAATAAGTGTACAAAGCAAGGGAATAAAAAGCTCAGCGGTAGACCCAGAGGAAGGCCAAAAAGAAATCCAGTGCTCACCTCAGATTAGAGTGGGCTGAAAATACTGTATATATCGAAACTCATATTTATAACCTGTAATCTTAAAACTTCATCTTGCTGATGTAGATTATTCAAGTTTTTTTTCTTCATATCATTCAGTCATATCGCAATAATCGCACAGCCCTAACTGAGATACAAGACAAAGGGTGGCACTCAAACCTTTAAGGACAGAGAGAGACCATTGGTCTGATTGCCCTGTCTGTTCTTGCCGAAGAGATTGGAACATGTATTTGTTCTCCCACTGCATACAGTATGTAGTGCTACATGAATCACTACTTGCATAGAACCAGTTCAACCACTAGATGGCAGTGTGTCTTTGTACTAATAATATTGCTGGGCATCCAAATTAAATGAATGAATGTGACTATTAATAACATCCAATTCCAAATGAAACATTGATAAAGTGTGTGAATATGCACTACAACAGCATTTTAAGTGTATTGTATTTAATTAAATTTTTGTATTTAAAATGTCTCAATTGCCAAAAATCACTAAAGTAACTAAATACATTTACTCAAGTGTTGTACTTGTTGCATCGTGAGCTATTAGATCTGTTATTCTCCCCCAAAGTTTGAGAAATGTTGAAAAAGGTTGAGTACTTTTACTGTGAAACAGTATCCCGTATATGTTTATACTAAATACTTTTGTAATCGAGTTTTTCTCAAGTAATGTTTTGAATACATGACTTATACTTTGAGTATTGTTTTTAAATATTGTGGTAAGTTATTGCTACTTCCCGCCTCTGCCAAAAAGCTGTTTCACAACCAGCTGATTTGGGGAATTCTCTATCCCAGGGGGCCCCCCATTGAGACCATCCAGCCCCTCCCCCACGCCAACTCCTCATCTCAACATACTCTGCACAGGGCATTGTGGCATGACATAAGAGGAGGGACCCTCATGCACAGAGAGGGGACCCTAAATTGGGCTACTGTTTGAGAGAAGGATGAGTGAGTGCTGCACTGGTCAAAGGCCAACAAACAACCATGGCAGGGACATGTGGGACTGGGGACGGGACTCACTTTTTCCCCAGGTGTTTTGCGTTGATTCCATTTGATACCCTAGCTAGCATTTAACACTTCCCTAAAACTATGCCTAACCCTGACCTCACAAACACTATGCCTAACCCTAAAGGCCTATTCATAGTCTGGATTTTCGGTGGTGAGGTGACCACC
This sequence comes from Protomyctophum parallelum, assembly GCF_964188405.1. Lineage (NCBI taxonomy): Eukaryota > Metazoa > Chordata > Actinopteri > Myctophiformes > Myctophidae > Protomyctophum > Protomyctophum parallelum. The sequence continues at coordinate 45,832,442 of NC_139704.1, read as the reverse complement.
GCTCCGGTGGTGAGCTGACCACCGGAGCTGAAATAATGTTGAGCGGTGGTGAGTAAAAACAAAGAGAAGGGCTGGAGCGGTGGCGGTGGTTTGCTCTTCACCGCGGCTCGTGACGTCATGTTGTAGTTCGGTGGTCACCTAACCACCGAAAATCCAGACTATGTATGAGCCTTAACACCGCAGAAATAGTAACCTCAAAACCCTGTCTGCCAGGGCGAAACACCTGGGAGTGAGTCCCATGTGGGGACCAGTGATGGAAAGTAACATTTACCCAATTAGCCCTTCACTAAATCCCACCCCAAAAAGCGATTGTCCAATGCCAATCCAAATAGTTTAGCAACGGTTGCTATGCAGGTCCAGCTTTCTTCGCTGCTAACGTGCCTATTGGACAAGGATGGGTTGGGGAGGGACTTAGTGAAGGGCTAATTACGGTACTGAAGTACTATTCTGAAGAACTTAAGAAATTCTTGAACACTAGCAGATTCACGAACTTGGTGTTTCAGGATACAGATCACGGGAGCAGGAAGCATCGCCTCCAGAAATGGAACAGAATTTTGCCAATGCTTTAGCTCTTGGCTTGGGCATTCCTGCAATCTGCATGCCTCTCAACTGATTTACGGACGTTACAGAGGCTTCCAAATATGAACACAAGCAGTTTACATTTGTAACCAAGCTTTAATTGGTAGGCCTAGTTTGTTTGTAAATCCATTATAAGAAAGTTAAGTAGGTACTTTATGTCTAAGTAATACAGGAAACACCTTAACAACACATACTGTACAACCTTGTACCAAAACTGATAAACAACTGGGTCCGGAGGCTGGCTGATTGATTGATTGCATTATTTTTAACAGTGTAGAATTGGACAATGGGAATGGTTGAACGAAAATACTAAATCTGCTACGAGGATAAAAACTGAAAAACCACTAAAGGCTCATACATAGTCTGTGTCCGACAACCAATAGTGTACCATTAGTCAGATACAACAAGCACCACTCAGTTCAGACAGGTCTGATTTTCTTTTAGGAGTGTATGTACATGTAGGCTACTTTTCTCTAAATGTTCTGATCTATTGAAAATGCTGGACCCTCTTGTAATCAAGTGTAATGCTCTGTAGTGTCGTCCACAGTAACAGTTTTTGTATTGAGTTGTGCTTTCGTTTGAAATGTATCCATTCTGCATACTGTTAATAAATACTTCAATCAATCAGTGCACTGTACATGGGTTGGTCTATTTGATGTTGAAATGGAATGTGCCACAGTTTCTTTTAATATATAGATCTTATCCATTGGATAGAAAAACTATTTATGTTGTTGATGTTTTGGTCTTGGCCCACTCCTAACCTAACCATCCCATAGCCTATACAATAACAAAACATTATAAACTGTAAAGAACACAACTACAAAGCTTCTCTTTTGGGGGTGCTAAAAAATATAAATTTGGGGGTCCGACATGAAAGCGTTTGGGAACCACAAAACCACCCCTCCTCCAGCTATGAAATTGGTACGGTCCAATCCTTGCACCGGTGGGAAAAAAAACTTTGAGTGAATGTGTGTGTTGTGTCAGTGTGTGCGCTGCAGCTCAACAGTACGGTCATCGTCATCATTATCAGCACAGTGAGCACACTGACTGTCACTGAACTGAACCAAACTGCCTGTCCAAGTGTCCATGCGCCTCTACTCTACACAGCCATGACTACAGTCTGTCACAATAATGTAAAGGTGAGTTGTTCGTTGCCTATTATATTTTATTTATATATATTCACACGCACACACACACACACACACACACACACACACACACACACACACACACACACAGTTTTAAAAGGTGGCACCTACTACCTATACAAATTAAGTATTATTAATATTGTTATTGTTATTATTATTATTAATAATAATAGTTTGGGAAGCCGCCTTCCCAAATATACAAAAAGCTAAATGGGGTCCAGAAAAGGGCTAATATTTTGCCTACTTTGTTAAATCCATTCAAGAGGAAGGAAGGCTAGTATAGGAGGCCTACTACAGCTCTGATGAGGCTTATGTTTGATTGACTTCATTGGTTTCACAGTTCTAATTGTTTTGGTAATTAGTTGGCAATTAAAAGTTACTTAAAATTGTATTATATATTTTCTGGAATGAAACCAAGCCGATTGTTTTTACATTGAATTCAAATATATTTGAAATGGTCCAGATTAGAATTTAACTGTATTTCACCATAATCTGTGTATTGTTGATAAGGTGAAGAATTGTTTATTTTGCTCTGCACTCCAAACACCATGGACTGATGTCTTGTTCATCTCTATGTTCTATATATTAGACTACCTCTCAAAGGTGGAGAGCACTGGAGACAATGATTTCAGTCTGGTCTTAATCCCAGTGTTGTGTTCAATGCATCCAGTCAGTGAGCCAGAGCAGGCAGTTGTTGTGAGGTCTAGTAGCCTGCTACCACCACCATGCAAGCGGGAATGTTTGTATTGAGGAGGAGGGATTAAAACAGTCTTGAGGGGGAATTAAGGCATACAGATGGCTACTCATGTGATGAGTTTCCACTCTGCTAGACACCCCAAGACCTCTGTCTGACTGATTGTGGGCCAGAGGCCAGTGTTGCCATGTCCATTCATTATAAGTGACTTTGGGCTCGTTTTTGATCTGTAATGTTGCTTGGTAGTTGTGGTGTTTTGGGCTTGTTTCTTAAGTGTAGTTGCTGATTTGGGCTTCTTTCCTAATGTTGTTCAGTGGTTCTCAAATCATTTTCATGTCAACCTTTTTCCCATCTAAAATATTTTGTGCCAGACCAGATTTGTCTTGTTAAAATGTTTCAAAACATGTTCAAATTGTTTCTGTTTATGTTCAAAATGTCACAATACAAGCTCACAATGCGTCGCTATTTTCAAATAGCCAATGCTTATGTTTAAAATTCCCATGTAGCCTATACTCTCATGTTTCCATAGACCTCATTGCTTATATCACAGAATCTGGCAACAGTGATGTCTGGGCTTGTTTTGAAGATGACACAGTGTCTTGGATAAGTCTGATATGATGGAGCTTCCATCACCTTCTTGTACACGTGAATGTCACTGTAGTCTTAACTGCGTAAGCTCATTCACTTAATTGGCAGACCCATATTGTAGGCTTTTGATCAAATGTTAAATGATGCAAGGTTACAACAGTGTCGGTACACCTATTATTTTACAGCCTGTATTGGGAAAAGTCTAGTCTACCCTTGTATCTTATTTAAAATAGCATTAGCGTTTCTAATGGGTAAACAACTGATACACACAGTACTGCCTGCCTGCAGGTTGCTGGTCTGTGACTCTTTTCCGGCTCTAAGAAATACTTGTACTTGTATGTACAGTATTCCATCCATCCATCTTCAACAGCTTATCTGTAGTCGGGTCGCAGGGGAAACGGCTCCACCAGAGAGCTCCAGACTTCCCTCTCTACAGCAACATTAGCAACTTCATTCTGGGGGATCCCGAGACGAGCAGAGTTTGGAAATATAATTCCTCCATCTCATCCTTGGTCTGCCTGGATGTATTCTGTATATTTTATCTTCATGACCACCACCTACTTTTGTGTTCTTGATGATGTGGTTAGTAGGAAGGAAAGTGTTATAGTTATAAAACTGTTAATGATTTAACCACATCCACATGCTATTAGAGGGACAGTATAGTTGTCCCTACACTTTACATTGGACGTCCGTCATTTGAAACATTTGATAGGAGGAAAAAAACTAAACAATTGAGAGATCACAAGTGGCTCTAGTCTCTCCCCAATGATATTTTGTTAAAAAACAACAACATTACAGATATATTGTCCAGAGTCAGACCTATTTAGAATTGGTAAAAACATTAACCATGAATGCCAATCCTGCCTCCAGTTTCTCAGTAATCCAAGTACCTACTGGTGTTTTCGTTGAAACACTCCCAGCTCATTCAGACCTCATTTAGGCTGATGTCATTTCAAGACCTGAGGCTGATTCTACAAATGTTTTCTGAAAAACTCATGTTGCTATATCAGACGAAATGAAAGCCTGGGTATCGAGGCTACTATATCAGTGGTTCTCAAACCTTTTAACGTCAAGGGCCCCCACAATTCATACTTATATGTAATTGACTGTGCGGACCCCCCCCCCCCCCCCCCATCTCAAAATATTGTGTTTCAGGCCAGGGACCCCCAGAAGCAAAGATTTGAGCTAAAAATGTTTGCTTTATCAATATAATTATATATAATTTCAAATATTTGCACACATTTTCTTTTGTATTTTTGAATATCCAAAGTATACAATGACACAGGGATGCTTTCCAGGTTTTTATGGGTTAAGAAGCAGCATGTTGTATGTAGCTGCAGCAGATGAGAAATATTGGAATTCAATATAAAGTAATATAGTAAACAAACATCAGAACCACTAAAGCTGTATGAAACGTACAGCCCTTTTCTGAATTTCATTTTGCCTCCGACTGTGATGAGCTGCTAACATATTTAGGCTACTGGATTTTCAGGTCTGTCTCTTTGCTCCGTTGCATGGGCAGGTGAGAAGAGGCTGTGTTTGAACACGTTCTTCCTCCAGCATATCGTCCTGTGACTCTAGAAGAATCACAGTCGTAGAGTTCCCACACCTTAGGTATTGGGACCATGGTATAATGACAGGTGTGAAAGCGGCTTAATATCTTTTTTTTTTTTCTTTTCCTAAAATCCGGCAGAGTGGCATGTCGCATCATGTTGCTTATGAACAAGTATGTTCACATTATGAGTGCTTAATGGCTTCTGAAACGGCAGAGCTTTAGAGAAACAGACGTTATGCTACATACAAAACAACACTGGTGTAAAAAAGTACTAAATTTCTTTTACTTAAGTAAATGTAACAATACCACAACGTAGAAATGCTCACAATGCAACACGACGCACTGTGAGCTTGTAGATCAGCTATTTTTGAACGTCTGAAATGTATAAAGGGCTGAAGTAGTTAATGTATGTCTTGTAATAATAATCAATCTACAAACTAACTAGGAACTTAAGTTTTCAAATAATTGTAGTAGAGTAAAAGTATAATATTTGCCTCTGAGATGTAGTGGAGTAAAACTACTGACAATTAGAAATACCCCAGTAAAGTAAAATAAAGTACGTAGTTACTTTCCACCACTGCAAAACAATAATCCGGTTGGTTCGCTGGACGGTTCTTTTTATGCAACGTTTATTTTACTGGCATCATGAGAGCACACTTCTTTGCTTCACAATCAAACGTGGAATTATTATATTTCCCTCTGCTGTTATTATCCAGGCACGATCCAGGATTTAAAATGGATACAATACGGACAAACTTTAGGTGGTCTTGAACTTTGAAGCCTCACAGTACAGATTCTTCCATCCTCAACTTGTCTTAACCTCTCCACGTGGCATAATTAAGTTTTTACTCTTTATATTGTGTGCTGTTGTTGCTTAGCAGGTTGTAATATACAGTGTTTCCCCAAACAGTGGGCCGCAGAGCCATTTTTATGGGTCGTGATTATATATCCTCCTTTTTTACTTTTCCTAAATGATTTTCAAAAGATTATTCACGTAGTTTTGTTTCAAAAAAGAAATGAAACATTTTTCAAATGAATTTCAGAGTTTAACATTTTTAAACCCATAAATCTCGCAATGCAAAGTACATTTCTTTCCAAAATAGAGTATTTTTGTAAGTTTGGGTCCTGGGGAGAGACTAGATTTCTCTTTTGGGTCTTGAGCTGAAAAGTTTGGGGATATGTATGTTGCAATATACCAGGTTTGCATAGGATTGAATCAGATAGGTTCATGGTTTCAGTTGGTAGGCATTTATTTCAGTTGGTATTTATAATGGAAGCACCGCCTTTGTATTTTATTTAGCGGTTGCTCCATTACAAAGCCAATAATGTCATCTGTCACTTGTCACTTAGTTGGTGACTTTATAATTAAGGGATTTAGTATACCGGTAGATATTTGTAAACAGGTTCTACATCACCCCATCAGTGTCATTCTTGATTGATTCATATTGGGTTGGATTTATTTTTTAATGTTTTTAAATTTATCGTAGTAATTTTTTTCTTATGATGCCAATTAATTCCGCCACACACACATTTCTGTGTTGTCACTGCTGTTTTATCCTGCTGAGTACTGACTCACATGCCGCTGCCAGTGAGGAGCCCCCACCGGGAGGAGGTAGGGCCTTCGTACCACCCAACACTCCCCGCTGACAGGTGTCGCCCCAGGCCGTGGGAGTATTTGCAATGACCACCATACCCGCCTGGCTTCCCTCCCTCCAACACGGCCCAATTGTGTTCGGATAGACGCCAGACAAAGCCGGACGCACACCACGGTGGATTCGAACCCACAACCTCCGTGGTGGTGGGCAGGGACTTTAGACTTCGCCACCCGAGTGCCAGTGGCTTCTTAAATCGATACTAAAATGTCTTTAGGATGGGACAGGCCAGCTGAGAGTTAATGAAGGTGGTTGGATCATGGCAGGAATGCAGACTCTCCATGGTGTTTACTTATGTCTGGATATGGGATTTCTTTCCTTGGCTGACCGACTGCATACCAGCGTCACGTCAAAGCAAAAAGCTAGACTATTACTTATCAAACGTTTAGGGTGGTGAACGCAACAGCATTTCAGAGCTTAAGGGTTATCTGAAAGCTGCCCGCTGTAACATTCCTGTTCTATCCCGGATTTGAACCTGGGTCTAGAATTTGGACTTTCAGGCATCCCCCCCCCCCCCCCCCCCCCCCCCCCTCGATTGTATAAGTTATGTTTATTACATTTTCTAATAGTTATATAGTGCTGACATGTTTAACTTCTTTTCAGGACATGGAAGAGGCGCTACCCCAGGACAGATAAAACGGTGATTGCGAGGCACAACTCCAAGCAAGGGGGGAGCGGAAGAGGATAATTAGAGAAGCGCGACGGAGACAAAACATCTTCATCCTGGACGTCATCATGTCTGTCTCGGCCAAGCAGGAGAGAACCATCTGCGTCTTTCTCCCCAACAAGGAACAGCTGGACGTCACTGTAGGGGTGTGTGTGTCGAGCTGTCTGTCATCTTATTTGACCTTACTAAATGTTCATGAACCCATTCCACAAATGCCTTCAAATCGAAATCGGTAGTTCTTCTTCTCACACTTCTCACGCTTTTGTATATCTGCTATTTTTGAATAGCCAAGGCTAAAATCTAAAATGCCACAGATTCAACGGTTCTCTTTCCATGCCCATGATAGTATTGACAACGTTTTTCAAAGTGTCAATTTGTGCCCTTAACGATTTCGAAGAGTTTTTTTTACATTTTCTGGGTACAGACAACCCTCGATTATACTAACCGTAGGCAGGTGTTGTTTCCCTAGAGTCAATTTCATTCCGCAATGGTGGGCGATCCAAAAATGCCCCCTCCATTTGCTCCTGTTATAACCACGATCTTTAGCTGCGTTTTTCTCTGAATCGCCTGTATTGGCAATTAGGCGATATTTGGACCTCATTGAGGTCACAGATCAGAATTATGTTGTGCGCATGTGTGGCATGGAAAGAATTTGAATGTGTTTAAAAAAAAAAATTAATGGCAGATCTACAAACTCAACTCAACACAATGCGTTTAGACTAGAGCTTGTGGGTTGGCAGCTATTTTTCTTTAATTGTACTAGTATAAAATGGGGGTTAAGTTAAAGTGTTCAAACTGACTTGGATATTATCACATTCTGCTGGGGACCCCCTGGAACCCCCTCAAGGACCTCATGGGGATCCACAGACCCCACTTTGAGAGAACCACTGCACGTATATTAAGTGCAATTTCCTGTCTCCCTGTTCCACGTTTGATGCATACTTTTGGATTAACGACCATACTTCCTCTCCGCCTCTCCTGCTCCAGCTCAAGTCTACAGGCCAGGATGTGTTCGACCGCGTTCTGGAGCTGCTTGGAATGAAAGAACTCCACTTCTTCGGCCTCACAGTAGTGAAGGGTAAGCCCACAAGTTAAAAACAAATTAAAACGTTTTAAAATAACTCCATAAAACAAACAAAGGGGGACAAAGCCATTAATTAGAGGGGGGGAAATACTTTAAAGAACTAGTGAAAATAGCAGATCTGCAAAGTCACAACACGTCGCGCTAGTATTTTCACTAGTTTCGTGTCACAGGGAGACATCAAATGTCCCTTTCTTTTAACCACTGCTGTTGGGTATAAATTGATACCTAGATGAATACTGCAATAGCTTTAAAGGACTGTCTTTACCTTAAAAATGAGTGAATTGCCAAGACAGCAACCATAAAAATAGAAAGACCTTAAAAGTAATTTGAAGGCAGACGCAAATAAACTTCGGAGGAAGGTTTCAGGTTTTACAATGTTTTAGTAGGCAATAAATTCAATTCACAGAGAAATGTGTATTTGCATATTCGGATTCGTACAATTACAATCAATATAATTTAGAGTATTCAAATTGTTCCAAGATGGATCCGAACTCCTCTTCTGACGGCGTGGGTAATACATTTATAGTCCAAATGACGCAATGTTAGTCCATCGTGATTGGAGGAAAGCCCCACGTTGTCTCTCCGCACCCACGTGGAGTCAATCCGATTTGTCCAGCACATGGATGGCGCTTGGAGCCGGGAGAGCCTGGCTGTTGTCATGACCTGATAACTCTATTTCCCTACTACCAAAACTCCAGCTGTCTCCTTCCAAGAGCTGTTATGGCGAAGGCCAAGAGCATGTAAGCTAAAAAATCAAAACAGGGCTCTCTGTATGGTGAATTTGTGGCTGCAGGCAGGCAGTATGGAAACTTCAATAAGATATTAAATCTGAACCTGGCGTCAGGAAACCCATAATATAAATATGATAAAATAATATATGAAGGATAATCTATAGGACCGAGATGATTAGGCACGTGGATGGTGACCTGACATTAATAGGATAAGATGAACAACCCTGTGTAAACGGGCAGTAGGGTAGGAGTAAAATGATAAAAAGGGCAAGATGACAAAAATACTCACTAAGACGGAACACGGTCTGGGCCAAAGTTCTATGTGATGATCAATTTTAGCACTGCTTTAGCACATTGAGATTTGTTTCAAATATAAAGTGCACTACAACTAAACTAACTAACTAACTTATACTTTGTTGTACGATGAATACTATAGTGACAATAGCCAATATACTCACAAGCTTGTATAGATGTTTGCTATTTTTGAATATTCCTGAAAACTATGGGAAAGTTTCACTGATAATGTCATGCTCAAAATGGGGATGCCAGGTTTAAAGATGAGGTCACACAGTAATGACTCGCTTTAACATGTTCATCACATGCGCCATGTTTAAAATAAAACACTCATGTGCAGTGAATGGCTGCAGTGGGATTCTTTTTTATTCTGTGGTTCCATTTACACAATACCATTGGTTATGGTCAGGACAAATGTCTGCGGCAACTAATAGGGTAATGTCCTTCATTGTTGTGTTCACGCTCTGATTCGGTTTCACTTTTTGTACGAATTAATGTCGCAATGCCTCCGTAATCTTGTATGGGCTCACCTCTTGAACAAGCAGCCTTTTGTTTTTGTGGTGTTGGTCCAGCGACCACTTGGGCCTGGATTCCAACAATATTAACTTCATTAAGCCAGGAATGCACTCCTGCATTCCACTTCTTCAGTGAAGGGAGGGACGGATTGATGACTGGACTCGGGGGGTGGGGAGGGAGAGGGGCGTAGGGGATTGAAACTGGACATGACACAGACTCACTCAAAATAATAAAGCCCCAGTGAAAGAGGAGTGTAGAGAGGGTAGAGTGAGTCAGAATGAGTCAGAGAGGGTCTGGGGGTGAGATCACAAATGGATGGATGGTTGGTTTGGAGGAGTGAGGTTTGAATTAAGTAAATCCATGGCGTGGTAAATTGGTTACGCAACACAACGGCAGTCCGAGGGGAAAAAAAAGGTGAAGAACGATGACGGATCTGCCAAAAATGTGACTCTTAAACCGTGGTACCAGAGGCAGGGTGGTACGCTGGGTTCTGTGAGACGTAATGGGATCCATGTTGCAATAATATGTCCGTTCTCGTGATGGTTAAAAACCGCTATATCAACCCCCCCCCCCCCCCCCCCCCACTGAACATCTTATCATAGATGGTGTTAAAACAAGACCAAGCTTTGGTATTTCATTCGATTTGTTAATCCGTTGACGTAAACCGCAATGTGTTGCGTATGTGCGTGCGTGCGTGCGACTGTGCGGGTGTGCGCCCGTGTGAGCGCAGTCAAACCACCTGAGCAGCTAGCCAATGGCTGGCTGCTCAGAGTGAAGCTAAACACTGATTAAGGTAATACAAAATAAATCAATTCAACTAGGCTATATTTTCCACCAGCTAACATTAGCATTACGGCCACATTTGGCACTACATCGCCACAAGTATGTGGACCCCCGAGCATTATATGATCTTGTTGAACCATGGATGTGGACCTCCTTTTAGAAAAACATGGGAATTTCATGTGGAGTTGCCCTCCTTTTGACGCTGTCTTTATTCTGTGAAGGCTTTCTGCAAGATCCTGAAGTGTGTCTTTTAGATGAGAAGGCTGGCTCGCATTTGGCGCTCCATTTCATTCCAAAACGTGTTGATGGGGGTTAAGTTCCAGGCTAAGGTACAGCCATAGAGTTATATACTCTAAGGTACAGCGCACTCGTCCTCCACAACAATTCGTCCTACAGTATCTTTATGGTCCTCACTTTGTGCACAAGTCTTGCCGGAACAGCAGAGGGTTATCCCCCTGCAAACTACTGCCACAAAGTGCAGCCAATTATTTAAAATGTCTTTCTACGTTTGGGGCGATATTATATAGAAGAAAAAGGTCCTTATGCACACCTACAGCGGACAGGTGCGTCGGATAACTGGAACTGGAGAAGTAGAGAAAAAAGGGATTTATTTATTCAGGCATGCCTGATGAAAGTCTGAACGATCTGCTCAATGAATCTAATTCTGCAAGTGAAGACATTGTGCGGGCGATATTATATAAAAACGAAAGAAATTGCAGATCTGACTACAAAAGCTCACGACACTTGATGATGTGACGTGAACATCATTTAAAAACATTTCATCAATTAAAAACAATTACAACATATTTCAAATGTATTTCATGAATAAAATAAAATAAATCTTATAAATTCCATGAAAGAAAAAAAAAAACAGTTAGTAGTAGTAACAATAGTAGGTCCACAAGCTCGCAACCAACGTGGTGCAAAGTGAGGCCTGTAGATCTTTTATTCTCACTAGTTTGGGTCTCATTTCTCTTTTGGGTCTTGAGCTAAAACGTTTGGGCACCACTGCTGTAGAGGATTTAGATTAGCCCACACTGGAACTAAGGGGCCTAGCCCAAACCCTGAAAAACAGCCCTCCTCCTCCAACAACTCAATAATTAGTAGGGGTGTCCACATACTTTGGCAGTATAGCATAGCTGTCATTCACCTCCCACTAGCCTCATTCACAAAATCGCACAACAAGGTTTTCTTCTTTCTTTTCTTCTAATTAATTCCTTTGTTAAACAAATGTTACGCTCGGTTACATGATGTTTTGTTTGGATACTGAGGGTGGTGTTGTTTTCTGCCTGTCTCTCTTCAACCCCAGACAATGAGCACATATTTTTAGACATGGACGAGAAACTGACCAAGTACTTTCCTAAGGATTGGAAGCAAGATTCAGGAAAGGTAAGATCAGGTTTTTTTTGGTGTGTTTTTATTATATTATGTGGAGAACAGAAATTATCAGAAAATTGTTGTCAAAATTGGGAGCATTTAACTTTGACCCACAGCCTTCATTAGCCTATACCGCCCAGCAACAGTCCGCTGGCCTATTTAAGAGTGGCTCATTATTCTGTAGCATGACAAAAACCTGTGCGCGCATCACTAGGCTTAATTCCTTTGTTTTCAGTGGTGGAAAGTAACTAAGTACATTTACATAAGTACAATTTTGAGGTATTTGTAATTGTATTGAGTATTTCCAATACTTTTACTAACATTAAATGAGACATTCTGCATAACGAGTACTTTCTACTTTTGGTACTTTTTTAAAGGTATATTCAGTGATTTCACTTAATTCAAATATCACTTATTTTTTTGTTTTGTTGTGATAATCCTCTCTACTATAGAGTGTGCTGACCATATAAGGAGTTCCTCCCTGTCCCCAGTTAACCCCTGGGGGTCAAAAAACCTTAGGTTTCGTTTTTGGTTCTCTATCCTGATTGGATGAAAGGCTTAGGTCCCAGCCAAAAACTAAACCTAAACCTAACTAAACCAAGGCAGTATTGATACTTTTACCTAAGTTAAAAAAGTGAGTACTTTTCCCCCCGCCACCACTGTTTGTTTTCAACACAGGGCTCCCAGAAGAGAGCGCTGCCTCTGGTCCTCTTCCTCAAGGTGCAGTATTACGTAGAGAATGGCAGACTCATCTGGTACGTCTCAATGTCGTTTTTCTCATTCATCTTTTTGGAGTGTGTGACAATATTATTATTTTTTTGGTTTCATCACGTCCAAATTTCACTTTGCTTCATCTTGTATCCCATTATTGGTTCTCTCTCCTGTTTGGATGACATTGTTGTATTTTCTGATTAGTTAACCCATTTTGACTTTGTCTTCTACATCCTGACAGTTTTCTGAAAAAGCTATGTTTTGGTGTCAGTCGTTCTTCGATTTTTCAAAAATAGCAGACCTACAAGCTCGTAGCGCGCCACTCGGTGGCGCGCTATGAGCTTGTAGATCTGCTATTTTTCAATAGCTAAAGCATAACATAATGCTAACGCCAAAAGGGGTTCCCGTCCCAAAATGGGTTAAGAGGTGAAGAGACACGGGGAGACCCCTGTTACTGAACAAACACACACTAGCAATGAGTGCTATCAGAATATAGAGCAATGTAACACTTGCATAAAGCAAACTACACAAATCACGTAACACCTAGGGCTGTCACGATTACACATTTAAGTTGACGATTAATTGTCTCTCAAATAATGGCTATTATCGATTTAATTGTGTTTTTGGCGTTGGACATATGAATAAAGAGTAAAGACTACATTTCTGTAATAAAAAAATGCACAGGGCAGACATGACAAATATCTGAAATATATATAAAGAAATGACTGACATATTCATTCTTTTTTTTAAATAAAATGCAGAAATAGCTGTTCTACAAACTCACATTATAAGCTTGTAAATATGCTATTCCAGCTATTTTAATGTATGGACGTTTTTCAACATGGAAAACGCGAAATAATTCCGATTTTGTATTTGTGAGATGCCAACATACAGCCCTTTAATTCTATTGCTTTGGTTGTTCCGTTTCCATTTCCACGTGCCTCTTGTCGCCGCCCCCTGTAAACTCTTGTAGTCACTCGTCTCCTCTCCTTGCTTCCTCTCCTTCCCCGCGTGGTGCTATAGTGAGCGGAAGGCGCGGCATCTGTATTATTCGGACCTGCGGGAGCGGGTGTTGCGCTCTGAATGCCGGCAGCAAGAGGAGGTGTACTTCCAGCTGGCGGGTTACGCCTTGCAGGCTGACCTGGCGGACCACCCGCTGCCCGGGGAGGAGAAGGGGGGAACGCCGTACTTCCAGCCAAAGGATTACTTCCCTCCATGGGTGGGTGTCATCGTGTGGCCTCTGAAATAGACTGTCCAATTAGGGCTGCAAGCCAACCGCTGATTATCTTCTTGGCGATTATTCTGTTGATTAGCTTTTTTTTTTTTTTTTTTTTTTTTTTTACTCGTTGCATAATTCGAGAAGCGTGTTTTGTAACTGGAGAGTGAAGAGACACTTATTCAATCACCCAAACAAACAAGTGTCAATGTTTTTTTTGAAGTTATTATTATTATTACTTTTATTATTTTAACCACAATTTTTTTTAAACGTTATTGTTCAAAGGCGTCATGCAAAAATAGCCGATCTACGAGTTCGCAATGTGTCAGAGATGATCTATAGCGAAAATCTAAAATGACATGTATGCTTTCCCACTTAAACACAGATCCCCTGGGGGTCCCCACACCCCACTTTGAGAACCGCTGTATTAAAGGTCCATCACCAGGTGTGATGGATGTACTGTACCGGCAGAGGGAGATTTTGGGGTTTTCCAGCTTAATTAGGGCATGGCCACTCATTGCAACCCTAGACCAGTGGTTCCCAAACCTTTTAGCCGGTGACCCAAAAGAGAAATTAGACATAATCCTGGGACCCAAACTAGTGAAAATAGCAGATTTACAAGTGCACAACACGTCGCTTTGCACAGTGTTGTGAACTCGTAGATCGGCTATTTTCACTACATCTTAAACTTAAATTTGTTTTCTAAATTATGGAATTTCTTTGATTTTTCTTTGATTTCTTCATGAAATGACTGAAAAAAAAATCATTGACTTTTGTTTTTAATTGAAATTTTTTGCTCTTTTGGGAATGTTTTTGAAAATATTTTGAAATGATAATAAATAAAAACAAACTGTAGGAAGTAAAAAAATAAAGGGACCCATAAAAATGTGTCCACGACCCACAAATGGGTCCCGACCCAGTGTTTGGGAAACACTGCCCTAGACTATAATAATAGGTTTGTGTTTATTATTATTATTATTGCAGATTGTGGCCAAGCGTGGTTCCAACTACCTCCTGTGCCACGGTCCCAAGGTGCACCGGGAGCTGTGGGGGATGCCGGCGCGGGACGCCGCCCTGCACTTCATCAGGGAGTCGTGTCGCCTGGAGGACGTGCCCGTCACCTTCTACAAACTGCAAAAGGTCAGGGGTCAGGGGTCAGGAGGTGCCATTGTTGATTTCGTTTGACCAAGGTGGCATTGACACCAGTGACACGCTTCGTTTGGGCAGGTGTGAAGGCTCAATCCAATTTAGCTGCGCATCCAACAAACAAATTTGAATCCTGCAAATTGCTTCGCTTCACCTGCAAATTGCTTCGCTTCAAAGCACACCAGAGTGTGAATCATCGCAGGCGTGAATGCAATCTCATTAAATATAAGGGATGAATGTTCCATTGATCAGGTACTGCTAGAGGGCCGAATAACCAAAAAGAGCACTAGGGGCGCACGCTCTTTCGCGGCTGCTGCTCCCAGGCTCTGGAAGAGCTTTCCCCTTTATATTCGATCTGCCCCATCTATTAATGTTTTTAAGTCTCACCTTAACCCATTCTGACCTGAGATCAGATTCTAAAAATGTCTATTATATCCTGACAGTTTCATTATTAACCCATTCTGACCTGAGATCAGATTCTAAAAGTGTCTTCGATTTTTCAAAAATAGCAGACCTACAAGCTCGTATCGCGCCACTCGGTGGCGTGATATGATCTTGTAGATCTGCTATTTTTCAATAGCTAAAGCATAACATGATGCTGACACCAAAATGGGTGCCCGTTCAGAATGGGTTAAGACTCATCTTTTCTCCATGGCTTTCAATCGCTCTTTTTTTTTTATATAAATTTTTTATCCCACGATTTTGTAACCCATTTTTCACCCCTGTGTCAATCATCTAATGTGATCCTGGGCTCTACACACCCTCCGCCAACCTGGGGAGAGCAACGGACTTAACTCATGCTTCCTTCATGCTTGAGTGTCCAAGTTGCTCCTTTACACCTGACAGGGGGGAGTTTCCCTGGTTGGACGTAGCGCGTGGAGGGAACACGTTATTCCAACCAGTTCCTTTCCCCTCCATCAGGCGCCCCGGCTGGCCAGGGGGAGGCAGTTTAGTGACCAGGATTACTGCATGTTTTTTGTGAGGGTACCTACCCTAGGGGACACGGGGAGAACACGCAAACTCCACACAGAAAGGCCCTTTCGCCAACCCCGCCTTCGGGTATGGGCACTGATGACGCGGAGGAGGAAACACGCCACCAGCACCCACAGCGCTTTCAATCGCTCTTGAGTCCATTTTAGGTTTTGCTTTATCTTAGCTCTTTTTTGTTTTGCTTATTTTAACCTTTCATGCTTATATTTTTGTCATAATTTCTGATTGTGTTTCTTGTTTACATTGTGTGTTCTCTTGCTTGTCTCTGTTTTGCCACTGATGCCACTTTGGTCAACCTTAGTTGTTTTAAAACGTACTTTATAAATAAGATTTGATTTGATTGTGGGATGAAGAAGTTGGTATTTGGCACACAAGGAGGAAGGAGAAGGCATTATTATGCAGTGACGCGTAAATATGTCTTGTGGACAGACGTGGTCTAATGAAGAGGCCCTTTATTGCCAGACGATCATATATCAAATATGCTGAAGGTTACACACAAGAACAATGCAACGTACAGGATATATAGCGAGAGAATAGAGGCGATTTGGTCCCATCGCACATTTGCACAATGTCGCATAAAGAGTTTGCACTCATAGTTCTGTGCAGACCTGGACCGGGAATCCTGACGGGCCCTGACGGCTACGCCTGCCGCCCGGGCCCTGTTCAAGGTGGTTTCAGTTCACTTGAGCTTGAGTGCTACTGAATGGAGGGATGGCTATGGGCCAGTTGCATAACCTTCATATCATCACATCATATCTATCCTGGTTCATTGTTCCGATATCAATACCAGCATCCGATCCGATACGGCCTAAATACACTTCTGGATCGGGTATCGCCATATGCAAGACTGTATATAGCGCTCATTGTATGCTACACAAACAAACAAACAAACAACACGTGCCAATGGAGGGTGTAATGTTAGTCAGAGGAGCCAGCAAAATGGCATTCATTCTCTATGTCTTTGTACTACACATGATTTACAAAGTGTTTAACCCATTAAGACCTGAGACCACATTCTACTATTTCTTTTCTGAAAAACGTATCGGTGGTATCTAGCAGATCCACAAGCTCAAAACGCGGCTTACAATTACAGTTTACAATTTAGGCATTTAGCAGACGCTCTTAATCCAGAGCGACTTACATTAAGCAAGAACAAAAGCATGGGAATACATCACATAACAGCATTTATCATAAAACATGCGTAAGCTAAGAAAGTAACAGTGGAATATCTATATTATGAGACTATACATATAAACTATATATATATATACTACTATGCTATACATATGTACTATGGCGTGCTATGACTATTTACAATGCAATTATAGTGCTGTCTACATAACATGCTATAAGTCTGTATCAGATGCTATCTAAAGGTCATTACACACTGGCGAATTAGCGACGCGATATATTCGAAACATTTCAATTTTTTGTATATATTTTTATTTTTATATAAATTTATATAATTTTATATAATGTGATTTGAAAATGTTAATAAAGAAACTGCCTGGGAGAGTGGAGGAGGGCTGCTGAGCGGTGAAAGGGTTTCTTATCAGAGAGCTCGGATGCCTGTCCTGACGTCTCATCTTTCATTCTGTCCAGGACAAGAAGGCGGAGAGAGGGACGGCGTTGCTGGGCCTGACCCTGAGAGGAATGCAAGTTTATCAGGTGCGTGAGGAGCCCATGGAGAGTGTTATTAATGTGCACATGTCAGCGTACATGTAAGAGTCAGAAAACAACAAAAACAAGTGGTGTCTATGATCATGGAATGCTACCCAGTCATTTGGACTAGCAGTATGTTCAGTTCAACAATGCTTCACGATGGGACGCATTGTGAGCTTGTAGATGTATGCCATTTTCAAAAGATCTTTTATACATTTTAAATCTTGAAACTGGACATTCTGCATAATGAATACTTTTGGTAATTTTTGTATTTCCAGACTTTCACTTGTATCAGGCTATTTCTATATTGGCAGTATTGCTACTTTTACTTAAGAAAACATTGTGAGTACTTTATTCCACCACTGACGTTGGGAATGTGTGGGGTTGCCACCAGGCAGGCAGCAGTGGTGCATCAGGAGATAGATAGATAGCTAGATGGATAGAGAAGACTGTTGTTTGATGTGCCAGGAGGCCATTTTGGTGGATTAGGCCTCCAAGCATGGCTGATTAGTTAAAGCCAGGGTCAACACAGCGTGACATGGCTCAAGGACCCTGTCGGCTCATATGCAGTAAAGTCCAGATGCTCAAAAGAACAAAAAGATTGTTAAATTAATTAATTAATTACTGCTAGATTATTAGATCAGATACAAAATCTTGACGAGGAAGATTATTTAAGTCTGTTTTCAATATTTTCTAGCCTGATGCTTTTAGGAACTTGAAAGGAAAATAAACAATTCTTCACTTTATCAACAACACACAGATTATGGTGAAATACAGTTAAATTCTAATATGGACCATTTCAAATTTTATTGAATTCAATGTAAAAGCAATCGGCTTGGTTTCGTTCCAAAGAATATATAATACAATTTTAAGTCATTTTTAATTGCCAACTAATTACCAAAGCAATTGGAACTGCCAAATCAATGAAGTCAATCAAAAATAAGCCTCTTGAATGGATTTAACAAAGTAGGCAAAATATTAGCCCTTTTCTGGACCCCATTTAGCTTTTTTGTAGGAAGGCGACTTCCCAAACTATTATTATTAATAATAATAATAATAATAATATTACTTTATTACTGTATAGGTAGTAGGTACCACCTTTTAAAAGTGTGTGTCTCTCTACGCTTGACATGTCATAGGAGGTGAACAACATACGGCAGCTGTTATACGACTTCCCGTGGTCCAACGTGGGACGTCTCACCTTCCTGGTACATGCACTCGCGCTCGCACACACACACAAGCACTTTCTCTTCATTGCACCGTTAAACAAAGTGGAGCCGTTCTAATTATTTAATGTGCCGTGCACTGACACTACAATGGCACACGGTGTGTATTAATGCCCATGTTGTCGGTCCCATTCATTCATTCAGGGCAAGAAATTTGAGATCCAGCCAGATGGCCTGCCCTCGGCCAGGAAGCTGGTGTACTACACAGGCTCTCCGTTCCGCTCGCGCCACCTCCTCCTCCACCTGAGCAGCAGCCACCGCCTCCACCTCAGCCTGCAGCCCGTGCTGCGACGCCTCCGTCAGCTGGAGGAGGTCGAAGGTCAGCGGAGAGCAGTGGACGCATGCACACGCATTAAGTTCATTCTGACCTGAGATCAGATTCTAAAAATGTCTTCGATTTTTCAAAAATAGCAGACCTACAAGCTCGTATCGCGCCACTCGGTGGCGCGATATGAGCTTGTAGATCTGCTATTTTTCAATAGCTAAAGCATGACATGATGCCAACACCAAAATGGGTGCCCGGTCAGAATGGGTTAAGTTCATTTAGACATTCCTGATCTTTTCCGTGCCAACGTCCTCCCCCCCCCCCCCCCCCCCCCCTGTCCTTCAACTATACAACTTCAAAGTACTTTATTTTTCCTTTTGGAAACTTCTTTAGTGCAGTGGTTAAAAGACAAGAATTCACAATAAATCCCAAATTGCCATAGCATTATGGTGGGGCGTGGAATTTGAATGTTTTGATTATTTTTTGAATAATTTGTAGCCTGCTAAACCATCCCGGTCATGTAAAATTCACATTATCACAATTTACAATTTACAATTTAGGCATTTAGCAGACGCTCTTAATCCAGAGCGACTTACATTTAAGCAAGAACAAAAGTATGGGAATACATCACATAAAAGCATTTATCATGAAACATGCGTAAGAAAGTAACAGTGGAATATCTATATAATATAATATAATATCACGTGTCGGTCTGGCCCAAGAGTGGGTGGGTGGGTTAAACAATAATCGTATTAATTTGAATTGAAAATCTATTTAATTATTATGTACTCATAACCCGCCAAGGACGTATTTTACGTGGTTCTTAAATTTTCTATGAATTCAGCGATCAGCGTCTCCGTTGCTAGGAGATTAACCGGAAATGGTCGGTCCGTCAATGAAAGTGTTCCCCCTCGTCCACTTGCTTGATGACTGAAATCTCAAAACCGTCATATCTCGGGTTCTTTTCCCAGATTGCGTTTATGATCAAAATGTCGGATGTTCATGTTCAAAATTCATGCCTCGGGTGGTCTTTTCACTAACTTCCGGTTCAAGACTCTGGGTATCTTTTGCCCCTTGAATAAGTACACAGTACATTATGGCAGTGACTGGACAGACTGGTATTAATGCTGGCAGTCTTAATATTATGAATTCCCTCCCAGTGTTGATTAGAACAGGATAGAGTTTTTCCATTTCACTGTGATTGATCAATGTCTGTCTGTTCCCCTCGGGCACGTCCAGAGAAGAAGCGCTACAGGGAGTCCTACATCAGTGACGACATGGACCTGGAGCCTCCGGGCAGCGAGGGGGGCAGCCCAGGCCTGTCCAGGGGCAGCTTGGGGGGCAGCCCAGGCCTGTCCAGGGGCAGCTTGGGGGGCAGCCCAGGCCTGTCCAGGGGCAGCTTGGGGGGCAGCCCAGGCCTGTCCAGGGGCAGCTTGGGGGGCAGCCCAGGCCTGTCCAGGGGCAGCTTGGGGGGCAGCCCAGGCCTGTCCAGGCGCTCCACCAGCAGCTCGGGCATCGAGGCGGACGCCCGTCAGCACAGCATCTCCATGGACAACATGGAGGTAGGCCTGGAACAATATAATATATTTTTAAACGCAATTATTTGAGTTTACAATTACAATTTAGGCATTTAGCGGACACTCTCAATCCAGAGCGACTTGTCACTTTACAGTAAGCAAGAACAACACATGGTAATACAATAATCAAATACATAAAAAGTAGTGAAGAATCATAAGGAAACTAAGAACCTAGCATATGTCTTAACAGTAGAAAAACTGTACAGTAAAACTATGAGTGAGTATACACTTCTTTTTGCATAATAGTCATCATTGTTTTCATGTTGAAAAAATGTCCTAAATGTGACAGCCGTACATGGAGGGAGATAATAATAATAATAAAATGTCGTCATGGTGACAGCCGTACACGGAGGGAGAGGAAGAAGCAGAGACGTGCTTGAGCTCGGCGGCCAGCCATGGCAGCTCCCACACCTCCGGCATCGACGTGATGATGGGCTGTAAGGCTCGCACCGAGGAAGAGGGCTGGCACCAGGAGGAAGGTAAGGCACGCACCGAGGAAGAGGGCTGGCACCAGGAGGAAGGTAAGGCTCGCACCGAGGAAGAGGGCTGGCACCAGGAGGAAGGTAAGGCTCGCACCGAGGAAGAGGGCTGGCACCAGGAGGAAGGTAAGGCTCGCACCGAGGAAGAGGGCTGGCACCAGGAGGAAGGTAAGGCTCGCACCGAGGAAGAGGGCTGGCACCAGGAGGAAGGTAAGGCTCGCACCGAGGAAGAGGGCTGGCACCAGGAGGAAGGTAAGGCACGCACCGAGGAAGAGGAAGGTAAGGCATGCACCGAGGAAGAGGGCTGGCACCAGGAGGAAGGTAAGGCACGCACCGAGGAAGAGGGCTGGCACCAGGAGGAAGGTAAGGCACGCACCGAGGAAGAGGAAGGTAAGGCACGCACCGAGGAAGAGGGCTGGCACCAGGAGGAAGGTAAGGCACGCACCGAGGAAGAGGAAGGTAAGGCACGCACCGAGGAAGAGGGCTGGCACCAGGAGGAAGGTAAGGCACGCACCGAGGAAGAGGGCTGGCACCAGGAGGAAGGTAAGGCACGCACCGAGGAAGAGGGCTGGCACCAGGAGGAAGGTAAGGCACGCACCGAGGAAGAGGGCTGGCACCAGGAGGAAGGTAAGGCACGCACCGAGGAAGAGGGCTGGCACCAGGAGGAAGGTAAGGCTCGCACAGAGGAAGAGGGCTGGCACCAGGAGGAAGGTCAGAACACGTGTACACTACACTGTAGGGTTCTCAACGGGCCTGGACATTAAGGCCTTACCGTTAGACCGCTAGGGGCAGTTGAATTCTTTTTTGGGGGAGTAGTAGTTTAAAGTTTCCCGGTCTGACTAATTAGCATACATTTTCTAGGGGGTAGGGTCTAGTGCACTGTATCTAAAGTTGACTTAGTGGTTCTCAAACCAGATGGTATGCAATCTGCTATTTTGAAGAAGAAACCCTGTTCTAAACCAATGTTTTAAATCCTAAGAGGTTTCTGAAAAACACATGTTGCTATACAGGTGTACATAGCTAAAATCTAAAATGACACAGATGCTTTCCCAGATTGAATGTTAGTCTGTCTGCTGAAGTGCTACTATGTTGATTGAATGGACGTGGTTGACATCAACTGTGTGAAATGTCCCCACTTCTGTTGTTGTCTGACGCATGCACATAAATAAATCTCTCATCCCCAGACATCCAGGCCAGTACCAGCAGCCCGAAGACTTTTGTAGACCCTGTGGAGATGCTTCATCTGGCTGATCTTCTGGACTTTGTGTCAGTGGACTGTCCAATAGGGGCTGATCTTCTGGACTGTGCGTCAGTGGACTGTCCAATAGGAACGGCACACACTCACTGGCCAGGTGGGAATTACAATTTATTTCAATAAAATCATGTAATCTATGTTAATTTGTGTTAAATAATTCTGTTTTTTTAAAGTCCGATCTCGGAACCAAATGGAACCTCCAAATGGAAACAATGAATGAAAGCATGCATGTTTCCTCCTCAGTAGTCTGCCATTATTGTAGACAGTTCTGCTAGCAGTGGGGCTCTATGGGTGGTTCTGTTACTATACATCCAAGTTAGATCCGGAAAACTATTTTTTTCTATAAACAAATACATTTTGCCATGAAATTTGGGGCGCACCTTCATGCACCTTTCCAGAGGATGGACCATCCTGATTAGCGCCACCCTTTGGTCAAATTAATGTTCTCACTTGCACACAGGATATGTCTAATCGGAATGGGCGGATTGCCACGAGACCTGCTGGGCGTAAATACGTAGATCTTTTCCACCTAAGATACAGTATGTCACGAGGAAAACTTGAACACCAGCATCCCTATTCTGGGGGGAACATTCACCAAAGATAGCAGATCTACAAGCTCACAACATGTCACCACATAATATAATAATAATAATAAAACTTTATTTGTATAGCACCTTTCATGACATGAAATGCAGCTCAAAGTGATTTACAGAGCAATGGAGAAAGAAAGAAAAGAAAAGAAAAGCATAAACATTAAAAAACAAGAGCAGTAATGCAATGTAGTGAGGACATGAATAACAAAACCTTATGAGCTTTATGGAGAAGAGATTTGGTGTAGATTGTGGTTAAACTGAAGTGATTATTGATAAATTCCAAATATCCCAAGGCACCCCTGGACTTGTATGACGGCACCCTAGAAGGACTTTTAGTTTCTTATTTTGTCGTTTTTTTGTGTTCTACAGGAAGCAAAGAGTTTCCCCCAGACAGTGACCATGATCTAGGAGCATTGCATAGCCAGGACACTCTAGGACAGGTTTGTTGTTGTTTGTCTTCAATGTTAAATTGCCCTCCCTTTCTACCTGCTGTATCATTTTCACTATCGTAGTTATACGGTAGTCGCGGTGTGGACTCTTATCATCCACTTAGTTAGAACGATTGTTAAAACAATATCGTTATAGTTAAGGTGATGGTTATTGTGCTTGGTGTGAACGGCCCTTTTGTAGGCCCTCCTGTAGTTACTCTGAACAACCCCTAGGGCTTCCCGGACCCCCTGTTGAAGACTCCTGGCCTAAATCGTAATCTAACCCTTTTCTTTTCTACAGTTGCAAAAGCCTACGGCTCGCACCTGCGTGGATGGACACAGCCAAAGCCTTCACGACGTGCGTCTCTTCTCCCCTCCTGTGCCACTGCGGACCACTGCGCTGCCGGACGCCTCCCACATCTTCACCTTTGGCCTCCCGGACCCCCAGACAATCACCCAGGCCCCCGCTGGGGCCGGGGGGGACCACGGCTACCAGGCTAGACCTTCCTTCTACGGCCGCAGGTCCTCCAACTGCCTTTCCTTGGACCTGCTAGGAGACGAACAGCTGCTGGAGTACATACTCTGAACCCCACAAAGCACTTGATTCCCCCCTTGTACATAAATCTATCCTTTTTACTGTGTGTTCCATTTACACTCCATTATAAAGAGGAGTGTCCACATGTGGAATGTCTTTGCATGCGTTATTATAGCACTGCTTCTCAAAACGTGTGGCCCCTCCAGGGCACTTTCAGGGGGTTCCAGCAAAATGAGGAACAGTTTCAATCACTTAATTAAAGGAGTCAAAAATGACTTCATTTCTATCAACTGTACGTACCTCATGAAGCCTTGAATTCATTGGCCAATATGAGACGCAGTAGGTCTCGCCATCAAAATGTAATTATTGGCTGAGGAATGAGACATAAACTAAAACATTTCCATGAATTCAAGGCTTCATGGGTTGTGTAATTATTAAAAAAATAAGTAATGGCTTCGGTGAACTACTCCTTATTTTTCGGCTATTGGAAAATAGCCGAGCTCTGGGCTTGTAGATGTATTGCCAGGGGGTACCTGCTGGCACTGATCTTTAAAAATGGGGGGGGCGGGGGGGTCTGTCCGCAGCCAAATTCTGTACCAATTTGGGGGTCCTTGACATGAAAATGTTTAGGGGCACTGCATTATAGGACTCATCTTTGTGGTGGCGGTGATGGACGGCATGCTAGTATTTCCATAAGTATTGAAGAAGCTGAAAAAGATGACGAGAGGGCCTTCTTGATACCAATCTTGTTTTTAGTTCTGTTTTCCAATGTTTTAATCGGAACCTATTTATTTACCTTTTTTTATTGTATATTATGTACATAATTGCACTTTTTTATTACTCATTTCAAACTTTGGTGAAAAAAAAATGAAAAAAAGTCTAACTTTTTTAAGTTTTGCAAAATTGAAAAACATATTTTATGACTTCTGAAACGGCATACTGTTGAGTGCATGATTATTTTTTGTACTGTCAGACCGTTATACTTGCCATGTGACATGCAAAGAACATAAACTTCATGGTCACTAACGTGAGCATTTCAGCAGATTGTATTTTCACTGGTTGTTTCCCCCCCTTAACAACACCGAAATCTCTTCACTGAAAATAGCCGACCTACCAGCTCACAACGGTGCATGTAGATCTATTATTTTCGCTGAATGTTCATCGCAGATTAGAGACGCTATAGGGTTTGTGTTGTTCAGCAGAAAACTCATCGAATTACCTGCTTGTATTGTTCACCCTCTGCGTGTGTGTGTGCATGCGTGTGTGTTTTATATCACTGGTTCTCAATGTTGGTTCTGGGGACCACAGGGGTCTAAAATGGACCCTTTCGGGTTTGTCACTCTTGAGAGTGTATACAACTACAAATGGAACCTAATGGACCCTTACATTTTGGTTCCCTTTGTACATTCTCAGAGTTAGAACTAACACAGAGAATTTTACAGTGGCGATTGAGGTCCCAGAGGTGAAACGATTGTATCAAATAGGGTTCCATGGCCAATGGCAATCTGAGAACCCATCAGCAAATAAAGGAGAAACAGTGTCAGTGTAATCAACAGTCTGTCTCGAGAGACGAGGCAAATTCATATTTAAAAAAAAAAAAGTTGAGGATCACTTTTGATAGTATTTCATGAAAATGAAATGTGTTTTTGTGTAGACTCTATATGGAATCATTGCGTATACCTGTATAAAATTACACACATTACTACAGTGTGTTTTGGGTGTTTTTATGCTGCAAAAATGGTCCAAAAATATTCAACCTTGTGGAAAATGGAATGTCAAATCTATCTCTGTTTGTCCAGTGTTTAATTGTGATGTTTCTTACGAATTCACGACCATTCTATTTGTAAAGGAACTATTTCTGTTGCTGAGGTGTATAATGGATCTATTTTTGTCCCCAAACAAAGCGCTCCTTTTTCTAGTTTACCCAGACATGCATTCCCTCCCCCCGACAACCCAGATAAACTGAGCTTATTGGAAAGTGATTGGGGCGCAAGTGAGTGAGTTATTTCACAAACAGATTTATTTGATGCAAATCATGTTTACGAAATCAAACAGTGTTATTGACCACTGGTTCGGGGGTCCCCAGGTGACAGTGAAGTGATATTTTAATGACCAACAAACAAACTGGTCAAACACTGATAAAGCTCACACCTCGCAATGAGGCGTTGAGCTTGTAGATCTGCTATATTTTCACAATATGCAGAGCTGCCAACCTGCACACATTTTGTGTACCAACCACGCAATTCTAGGCGTATAGACACCTAGAATTGCGTGGTTGGTACGCAAAATGTGTGCAGGTTGGTAGCTCTGCAATATGTATCTGGAACTGATTCAAGCTAAAAAGGTTTGGCCTAAAAAGTTTGACTTCCTGGCAAGAAGAATGCTGCGGCATGGTCAAGCTGGACCTCCAAAAGGCTTTTGACACCGTGGCGTGAACCACTCCATACAAGCTTTAACAAGCTTAAAGCTATTGGTTTTGATAGCACATCAGTGAGCTGAATGCAATCCTACCTGGAGGGGAGAGAACAGATGGTGGAGGTGAACGGAACACTGTCTCCCAGTGAGCTGTGGCGTCCCACAAGGAAGCATACTAGGGCCTTTACTGTTCCTAATATATGTTAACGACATGACATCAGCTTGTGACTGCAACTTGTTCCTGTTCGCAGATGACTCAGCACTGCTGGTCTCGGACGGGAACAAACTGCAGGTTGAAAAGACCCTCAGCTCTGAACTCTGTAGAATCTGCACCTGGCTCGCTGATAACAAACTATCCTTACACCTGAAAACAAACTGAATCCATTCTCTTCGGATCAAATAGTAATCTCAGCAAGGCAGATGGCTTCTTGGTTAGAGTGGGTGACAATATTATCACACGAAAAGATCAAATTACCTACCTAGGTTCCATCCTGGAGGCCAATCTTTCCGGTGATAAAATGGCCACCAACGTAATCAAAAAAGTAAATCAAAGAACAAGATTCCTTTACAGGATCTCCTCACTGGTCAACAAAAACACCTTGAAGACCTTAACAGGAGCCCTCGTACAATGTTTCTTTGACTATGCATCCACCTTTTGGTACCACAGCACCTCAAAGGCCCTTAAAACAAGGCTCCAGACCTCCCAAAACAAGGCTCCTACTTGGCCTCACCCCCTGAAGGGTCTGGTCCACATGATTCGATACACCACCAAGATACCCATGTACCTGTCTAAATACTTCCTTAATGTAAACGAAGTCCACACCCACAACACCAGAGGGAGTGCAACAAACCATGTACAACCCAGATTCGGCACAAACAAGGGACAAAATTATTTTCGCTCCTATGCCACCAAAATGTGGAACGCCCTACCAACAGTCATTAAGACATGTGAATCCCTTGACTCCTTCAAAAGGGCACCTACGGATGGCTGCAATTCGAAACTGGCCTCTGTAAAATCGGAATAGTAAGTAATAATATTACAGTAATATGTAACTAGTAACTTGTTACTGCCCAACACTGGGTATATAAGCAATCGTATTGCTCTCTCACTCACACACACACACACACACAAACACACACACACACACACACACACACACACACACACACACACACACACACACACACACACACACACACACACACACACACACAGAGCTGCAGTTCAAGCTTTGAATACATAATGACATATTGCCTCATAATTTAAATGTAATTAGTTGATTTATAATTGGCAAGATCTGCAATTTTGTTTTTATCAAAATGCCAAATAAATATAGCGAGTATACAAGCAGTATACATAAAGTACATTTCAGTTTACATTGATTTTACAGCACACTTATATTATTACACCGGTACACCCACACACAGAGAGAGAGAGAGAGAGAGAGAGAGAGAGAGAGAAAGAGAGAGAGATACTATTACTGTCTCGCGAGAGTATCAGGTGACGTACGCGGAAGTTTACATTCCGCATTGGAAACGCGTGGTGATGTCGCATCACATCACACCAGACTAGAGCGAGAGAAGAAGCTGAAGAACAACAGAGCGAAAACACCGATCAACTCGCTGCTGTGTGGCAGTTCACTTCACTCACTGTCCAGCATGGCTTCCTCCTCCTCCTCCGTGCTAATCAACGCTCTCCTGGCCAGCGGTCCCGACTACGACGTGCTGTTCGACAGCCTGTGCTGGCACCGCGACCAGTGGCCGGTGCGCACACACCAGATTGACGCGCTGACAGCCTTCATAGAGGGGCTGCATGGACCTCTGCTGTTGGCCGATGATGAGACCCCCGACGAGGAGGACACGAGCCCGTGCCCCTCATCATCACCAGCGGGAGAAAATGCCAAGAAAGCTCGCTGTCGTCTCACGGCCCTTAAGAGATGGCTTATAATAGGAAAGATCGAGTATGTCGTGTGGTCGCAGTGCATCGCCCTCCTCGCAAGAATCTCTGCAGATGACACAGCGTCGGCGAGCAGAGGAGGTATACTATACTTTACTGTATATACCAGTGGTTGTCAAACTTTTTCTTGTCAAGGACCACCAATGTTGCACTTATTAGCCCACGGACCCCCATTTGAAAAGATATGCCAGTGACCTCCCCATAAGAGAAGAGGGTCCATTTGGTTCGAAACTATTATTTAGCTGGGGCCCCCCTGGAACTCCCTCAGGACCCCTGGGGTCCCTGGACCCCACTTTGAGAACCGTGACTGTACTATATTATGGCATGACGAGCACTTTTAACCAGTGGTGTAAAGTAACTAAGTACATACACCTACTGTAGTATCATTTTGATGCATTTCTTGCTTTACTGTTTCCAATTGTCAGTAAGCTACATTACTTTTACTTCTACTCCACTCCATCTCGGAGGCAATCATATATTGTACAGTACTTTTACAAAAAATTACTCCACCACAATTATTTGAAAACTTTAGCTTCTATTTACTTTGTAAAACATACGTTATTCGGTGATGTAACTAAATGGGTTTTCAATGTATTGGGTCTGTGGTCTTTTCGATGGGTCCCAGCAGGGACATTTTATGAGTCCTACTAGTACTTCTACGATGTTAGAGTTCAGTACTGACTACTGAGTGAGTATTGCCGGCTCCGAGCCTCAGAGCAGAGGGTGACCTGATTTCGTCCTTTCTCAATTTAGTGAGTCAAGCATGGCAGGCATACAGGCTATTTGCATCACTGCATTATAATAACCACATGGCTATTTTCAGAGGATAT
Organism: Protomyctophum parallelum; assembly: GCF_964188405.1. Lineage (NCBI taxonomy): Eukaryota > Metazoa > Chordata > Actinopteri > Myctophiformes > Myctophidae > Protomyctophum > Protomyctophum parallelum. Next base: position 45,803,489 of record NC_139704.1, on the reverse strand, counting down.
TTGTACATTTGGAAAGGACATAAATATAAGTGTCCCGAAAGGGGCTATCCCATTCCACATATTATGTGGAATGGGATAGCCCCTTGCAGGACCCTTACCCTTTCTGCATTTGGGGAATTTGTGCAGAAAAAAAGGGTAAACAATATAAGGGGTTATGAAATGGGATATCATGCATAACACGCACTTTTACTTTTGGTAGCTTAAGTATATTTTGACTTTTACTCGTAAGTAACAGTATCCCCCCCCCCCCCCCCCCCCCACACACACTGGTTTTAACATCCAATAATTGATGGACACATGGACTTGATGACGTATTCCATAATGTTAAACGGCTGACTGGAAAGCTAATGTAATTGGAGTCAAATATCCTTCCTTCCTTGTATAATGTGTTTCTTTTGTATACTCTTTAATGCTTTGTGTCTTAACTTTTGTACGTTTCATAAAAGCATACTGTATTGCCTTGCATTGTGTTGAAATATGCTGCTTCACAAAAACATTAATATCTTTATTTAAAATGTCCAATTTATTTTCTACTTCTTCAAGTATGTGCTAAGAGGAAGTGTGTGATGTTATTGCATTTAATGTAGTATATGAGTTAAAAGAGTTACTGAAATAATCTAACTTAATTGCAAGAGAATCACATGAGTCCTGCACACGTACGCACGCTCACGAACTATCCTGAGTGTTGAATTAACACTGAGGGACGCACGCGTATAATAAAAATTATTTTTACTGCATTGGAAGACAAAACACCCACACTGTATTCAAATGCAAGAAAAATATTTAATGGGAAATTGGGAATACAACATCCCGCGTATCCAGATTCGGGTCACGGGGGTTAGCAACTTCCTCCTGGGGATATTGAGGTGTTTTCTTCCCCAGTGGCACGTGCAGACCTCACGGTCCTCCTAGGGGGACGCTTAGGACGCATCCGTATTCCGTACTAGATGCCCGAGCCACTTAAGTTGGCGGTTCTACTTTGAGTCCCTCATGTATGACTGATGTTCTCACCCTATCTCTAAGGGAGAGGCCGGCCAGCCGTCTGAGAAAACTCATTTCGGTCGCTTCTAATCTCCTGTTTTGGGGGCTTTTATTGATAGATTTACAGTAGCTTGACAGGAAATGGGGAGAGAGATGGGAGGGGAAGGGGCTGTGACACGCAGCAAAGGTCGTCGGAAACGGGACTCAAACCCGTGACACGCTGTCAGGCTGGATCACCAGCCTAGGTGCCCAGACAGCTACGCCAACCACCTGGGCCTGTATCCGCAATCACACTTCATGGCGTGTGTGATGGGTGAGAGAAGGAACGAAGACTGCTCGGTACATTGAGAGCTTTGCCTTCTGACTCGGCTTTGCTTTCATTTTCTTGTGCGTCCAACATGTGACTGTTGTCAGATGTGTGATATGTATGTATTCCAGATATACCAGAAGATTCACACAATGAATTGACATTGTTCCTATCTTTACAACTGTCCATTTCACAGGTATCGCCACCGCGCAGGAAAGCACCGGCGCCGCATGCAGGCTGCTGGGTGCGTGCGCCCCCCTGTGCGACGCCTCTGTCCCAGAGAGACTGTGGCACTGCGTCCTGCCCGCCCTGCAGCCGCCAGACGAGCACGATCACCACCAATCGTCGGAAGAAGAAGAAGCGTCTCTGGTCCACCGAATAGCAAACGTGGACGTTGCCGTGGAAGTCATGGCCGTCCTGTTGCCTACCCTTACGTCATCGCCGGACGACAAACATGAACGCCTTGCACACGCTGTGCTGTCGTCCGCCTTGTCTTTTGTCAAGCGCACGCCCGACACCGTGGCCGTCTCCAAAGTGGCCGTCAGGATTCTGTTGACCCTCCTCAACTGTTACGACGACGGTGGCGGCGGCAGGGGTTCAAAGCTGGGGAGTGCGCTGCGGTTCATCGTGGAGGATCTGTGCAGGTGGCACGCCAGCGACCGCACGGCCGCGGTCACGGAACGCACCTTACTGTGCTTGACGGTCCTCTCCGATCATCTGTTTCCTCCCACGGTATAATTGCATTTTTCATTCGTTTTTCTTTATCTTTCAGCTAATAAAGGAACACATAACCCCATTTTCATACAATATTATTAGCCCATCGCTAAGTCCCTCCCCAACCCGACACGTTAGCGGCGAGGAGACAAGGCAAGCTGTCCTTCTCCCCCATAGAGATGCATGTTAAATGACGGAATTTCTCCATATAAATAATCAATCATTTCAGTAGCAAGAGCATCAAAATGGCCAGCAGGCCTGCAGTAGGTTATGCACTGGACAAATTTGCATGACATTATTTAAATAAACTAGAAACACGAGGAAATGACACAGGGAGAAATCTACTTTTAACGACCGACAGGATACTATACTAATGACCGGTAAGACTACGGTCATTAGTATTATTGCCATCACCTGAGTGGGTCAGTCGTGTAACTTTCTCTACGTTAAGCAGTGTTTTTGTTCAACACAGCCATGCAAAATAACGAGATGAGGCATCTCAAGGGTCTTTCCTTTAAATACATTTCAATATAACATTGACCGCTATGAGGTGGCGAAAGCTTGACCTGCATAGCAACTGTTGCTAAACTATTTGGATTGGCATTGGACAATCACTTTTTGGGGTGGGATTTAGCGAAGGGCTAATTGGTCCTCACTAATGGCACCATTTCCGTCAGGGCCCTATTTCCGCCGGTGCCTTACCCCTTATCTCTAAACTTCTTTGAGAAACGCTGTAGTTTTATTTCTGTGAGCTTGGAAACCCTGTCGACCATGACATCGGTAGGCAGGTTTCTAAACTGTCCACATTCCACCGATGAGACAGAGTGAATCGGCGGAAATGGTGCCATTTTATAATGCAATCTTAAAACTGTGGTTCCCCAAACTATTTTGGGGTGTTCCCCAGATGATTAGCTTAACCCTTTTAGGACGGGAACCCCTTTTGGGGTAGTTGTTGCTACTGTATGTACAATACTGTATATATGGAAACATAATTATTTTTATAATTTATTTATACATTTTTGACGTTTTTTCAGAAAAACTAGGTCTGGATTTCTAAAGTTACAATTTAATTACTTTTTAAGACCATTTTAATACAACATTTTCCAAATTGTTAAATATTACGTAAGAAGGCAAGCATTGTGAAAAAAGCCGATCTACCAGCTCACAAATTGCCCACAATTCCAAGTGCTTGTCGGGTTCAAATATGACTATATGATTATAGTGAAGATGTGGTTGAAAATAGATTGTTAAAGTGCTCCTTTAACAGTTTTAAAAATATATTTTTTATCCCACGATTTTGTATCCCATTTTTCACCCCTGTGTCAATCATCTAATGTGATCCTGGGCTCTACACACCCTCCACCAACCTAGTCCCCATATATGGGGGACAAGGGGAGAGCAACGGACTTGAACTCATGCTTCCTTCATGCCTGAGTGTCCAAGTTGCTCCTTTTTACACCTGACAGGTGTAAACAGTTTTAATGCCGTGGTTAAACAATCGTGTTCCAGATCTCCCTGCCTAGTTTTCAAAGTGCCACTGTGCTGAATTGATCGTTGCTTGTCATGAAAATCCACTTTAACCCATTCTGACCTGAGATCAGATTCATACGAGGTTTCTGCCGGACACACACTGGTCTGATGAACCCATTCTGACCTGAGATCAGATTCTAAAAATGTCAGTCGCTCTTCGATTTTTCAAAAATAGCAGACCTACAAGCTCGTATCGCGCCACTCGGTGGCGCGATATGAGCTTGTAGATCTGCTATTTTTAAATAGCTAAAGCATAACATGATGCTGACACCAAAATGGGTGCCCGTTCAGAATGGGTTAAAATCGTGTAATCGCTTGTGGTAGTGTTAAAAAATATTCCAAAGTGGCGATCACAACCGCCGCCATTGTAATGCATTGGGCCTCGATTTCCCAGAAGTCTTTGCACGCCGGTGCGCCGGATGTTTTTGCAATGACGTCATCAAAACGCATCACCTATCCCAGTCTGTCTGATGGAAACCCTGTGTAAGACAAGGGGCCAGTGAGATTTGGTGCCCAAAGCGAAAAAAGGCGGAAGTATAGACGGTCCTTCCCGGTGTTTCAAAACGCCACTGAACAACTTCCACTGACATGAATAGCGGAGGGGGCGGAGCTTCGCGCCAGATCAGTCTCTATCCTTCTAATACTCTATAGAGCACCGAAGTCCTGACGTAACTCGCTCATCCCGACGATTCCCCTGGTTCGCGGAAGTAATTTCTCTATGGAGAATAACATGGGGTGATCTTAATATCGTCTACTATAAGCGTTGTGGTCCAAAAATAAACAAGCTGTCTCGGCGTTATTGTCAGGGAGGTGTCTCCGTGTCGTTTGCGACAGTCAGTCACTCCTATATGATACAGTCTGATTCTAGCGAAAATCTAACTAATTCAGTAGCAGTAACATTAGCGTTTTCTCTCAGTCAGTTGATTCTTCATATTCATATGAGTGAAGCGGCCGGGGTGACATGTTTATTTTTCAAACACAGTTGTTATATGAGGCGATCTCAAATCGCCTCAATGGGGATTTCAATGCAACTAAACAAATACATGAACCTGGGGACTGACGCCCTCTACTGAAAGTGACGTCAGACTTCGGTGCTCTATGGTGTAAGAGCCATTATGACCTAATGTTTTGCTGATTGACAGTGTCACTGCAGCTTGGTCAGTGTCTGGGCCAGCCCAGGTATTTAACCAGGCTCCTGATCAGGCACAGGTGTTGCCGGTGGCAGACGGCAGAGGCTAACAGTTTTCTACTGTGTTCAGGAGGGCTGGTCCCCTGTGTTTGTTACTGTTTCTTTCTTATTATTTTATCTGTATGTTGTATAGGAAAATGACTGCAGAGAATAAAGCAAAGTTAAATTCAACGGACATGTTTTGGAGATCAGTTTGTACTGGCACACGTAAGAACTTCCACCTGGCCGTCGGCAACCAGTAGTGCCATTAAGTATAGTATATAGTACTTTAGGCACTACACCCTGACCCTGTATGACTTAAAACGTATTATAAATGCGGATTAAACAATGAAAACATAACTCGTGTAATTCGTTATTGGGAGGGAAGCTGTTCTACAGTCACTTAAATCGTGTTCAGGAGTTTTTTTTTTTTTTTTTTACCATTTCTTTCGTTATTAGGTTTAGTTTTAGTTTATACTAATAATAACCTTTATTCCTCCTCCGTGTCAGAGCCAGCAGGCGCCATCCGGCCACCCTGACCCGCGTCTGTCTGTCCAGTTCTGGCGGATGGTCCAGGACGGACTGACTCACGCGGACACCGTGTCGCGCAAGCGCGCACTGTACCTGCTGAAGAGGGCCGTGGCCCGGTCGGAGGAGGAGGAGGAGGAGGCGTGCCACTGTCCCCGTTCTTCATCAGACCAAGGTAAAAAGGTTCCCAGCAAGTAGCTCTGGTCCGTAGCCAGCGCAGTGTTGATTTTGATGGCAAAACAATTATTTAGTCGACTAAAATGTATTTTTCAAGAGATTCAAGATTCAAGACGGCGGGCCTTGATGGTGTAGACATGATTAATCCAACGCCATGTGTTCTCAGCAACTCTTTCAATCGTTAACAGATGAGATCTTGTTCAGATGGGATCCTAGTAGAAGCAAGTTGCTCAGAGAGTTCTGGGAGGATTATGCACTGGTGATGGAGACGTTGGAGGAGAACCAGGTAGGTAATCCCGGGAAAAAAAGTGATTCCAATGTAGGCTATCACAACCATGTCAGTGATTCAGTGATGTCCCCTGCTGTCCCCCAACGCCCCGCAGCAATACCACTTGACCTTTCTATATTGTTGAGAACCTATTATGTAAATATGTCTTTTGCGTTGTTAATTTACTACAATGCAGCAACCTCCATGTGTACAATGATACCAGGCAACAATACAAACCATTCAGATTTGGATGTCGTCAGCAGCTTTAATTTCTGCTTGTTTTTTGTTTTTTTTTCTGTGCAGATTCATGTCATCCGACCAGTTCTGAACAGAATCGACATGCTGATCCAAACAACAGCATCTGACAGTGAAGGTGGAGTAAGACTTAAAGACGGAGTCCCGTCATTTTTGTACTTTTTCTGTTTTGTGTGTCTATGGAGTTAACCAGGTGTGGTTATAATAAATCGCGACACTTCATCTTTAAGCAACGATGCAACCCAAAGCACATGCCCTTCTACTTTTTACACTTACATGTCTAGGCCTGTCAAAATTGTTACATAATCGTATGATCGCACCTGCAGTGCGTTGTGTGAGCTTTTAGATTGGCTATTTTCAGCACGCAACTAAGTGAAAAATTAACTGTAGATTTAGTCGACTAAATTCTTATGATACTTAGTTGACGAAAACTAGACTAACACTAAAACGTTTCAGGTGACTAAACTATGACCAAAACTAAATTTATTCAGAAGACTGACTAAATGGAAATGTAGTGTCACAAAATCAACAATGTTGAGGTGTACCCAAACCCCAGACGCAAGCAGCTGAGCACCCCTCCCCCCCCCCCCCCCCCCCCCCCCCCCCCAGTGGTTGCACTGTTGACTCAGCACAGTCCAAGATGTTGCATAACGATAGGGTGAGCGGGGGGGAAGTCATTTATCTTCTTCTTTAATCTGTCGGCTAATTTCCGAAAGAAGAAGATGAGTCGCTTCCTATATTCTGGGGGGAAATCATTTTTTAATCCATTTAGAGTACAGTAGTCTACAGTAGTCTACTCTACAGCATCTAGAAATTTGTTCATAAAATGTAATTTTTAATAATTTACTAATTAAGGAATTGTTTGAGGCCTCATGCACACGTACCAAACACCAACCAAGCAATGTTTGGTCGTTCTTTTTTGTTTTTTTGGGCCACCACAATGCTTTTCACATGGTTTGATCAAACATTTGTGTTTGATTGCTGATTGCTGGTGGTGTTCTGCCCCTCCCCCCTCATCAAACACGAATGTTTGATCAAACCATGTGACTCCCATTGGAAAAGCATTGTGGTGGCCCAAAAAAATGACCAAACATTTGCTTGATTGGTGTTTGGTACGTGTGAACTAGGCCTGAGAGCTACTGATTCGTAGTATCGGCCTCAGGTCTTAATGGGTTAATTACAGCACTGGTTCCATTGGAACCATAGACTAAAAAAATATGGACAAAGCGTTCCCCGGGTCTGATATGGACGTAAGATGAAGCCAGTCAGTCCTTGAATTGTAAATCGACATCTTTCTAGATCCGTTTGGGTAGCCTGGTTAATAAACCAGATCGAATCAGCCGTTGGCAAAAATAAATTGCCTGCCGGCGGATTTCGGTCTGGAGAGGCTCAATTGTACGCCCATTTCCTACACCAGAGAATGTGGGCGGCCAATCGAGACACGGTATGCAATATGGGCGGGCTTTGGTACAGTGACTTTCAATGCTTGAGACCTTTGACTGACAGTAGCTCTGACCAATTGCGTCAAAGAGAAAATGTTTCCCTGGAAATTTAATCCAAGCTGAGCCTCCCCAGACTAATATCCCGCGGTCCGTGCGATATTAGTCTGGTTTATTAACCAGGCTACCGTTTGGGCCCAGCTGGCCCATTGGCTGGCCCAGACAACGAGGCGGGACTTCCCCTCTTCTTCTTTTATTTTGACTCAAACGGGGGGTGGCTCCCGATCATAGACTGTAACGGTAGCCACGCCCCTCAGAACATACGCAACTTTATGGTCCTTTTTTTAATAAATGGGACCATAATTTTCCAAAAAGAATATTATGACATGAGAAATGAGACTTTAAACTAGTGACTGGAAGCAGAAAGTATTCATGACCATGTTTATTAAGGTAATACAGTCTAGGTGAAGTTGGGCCTCTAGTCCTCTATGGAGATATGGGTTTTTTTTTTGGGCCCAATGACAGCGCCACAACAGGCCATTATATGAACTTTCAGGAAGTCCCGATTTCCTTAGTGGCTTCACAAAATATCTGTCTGACTGATTGGAACTCAGGCTGTTTCATTTCCATGTCCATTGAAAAGTCTTGGTCTTGAGCCCAGGCCACACTACTCTGGATGTTTTGCAAAACGGATATTTCCGTCCTCCGTTTTAGAAGAAATCCCTGCCCATACGACAGAGATATCTATGTCCACACACAAACGCAGAAACGCATTGAACACAGGATGAAATCACTGCAGTAGCAGGTTTCAATTGTAGGCTATATTATATTTGATTTTATATTTACACTTACACTTACACTTTTAATGAAGGAATAAGTACCACATTTTAAAAGCCACCTAAATTGTGAGTGGAAGTGAAACATGTTTCTTTCATTGTCTGTCAGCATGTCACACTATGTGCGCAAATCTCCAAATCCCGACTCTCGACTTTTCTCTCCATATAATTAAAAATCACACCTGTGTGAACCGAGTGGTGCAACTCCCCTCTCTCCCCCCCCCCCCCCTCTCTCTCTCTCTCTCTCTCTCTGCTTTATTATGGATATCAATGAACCTAGACAGTCAGCAGTTGGATTTGCGTCCAGCAGGTGGCAGCCATGTCACATACTTCTGTCGTTCCAATTTCACGCATGCGCACACCACTCGTGCTCTTGACGGATACATGATACGGACATTCCTGGTTGTAGGAGTGGTTGCACCACTCAAAAAATGATAGACACTTTACCATTGCTCTGGCGACATGGCAAGTCCTGCACAGAAAATAATAGCAGAGTCAGACCGCCACAACCAGTTGTGAGCTTCTTGTAGAGTGGCTATATTTTCCAGGTGTATAATAATGTCACGTTATAATGTAGGCTAATAAAAGTTCACGCACGCACATTGTCGGCATGCAGGCGCAGTGACAACGGAATGCAGTCAAGGGTGCGCCCTTTATTACCAAAACAGGAGAGAGATGTGCCATATGCGCACGGCGACCCACTGTATACTTTCTTCTCACCAACCACGCTATTTGATGCGATTCCATTCACACCTCTCTCTAAAATCGTTGATTATGCAGGCTAAAATCCTTGATTATGCAGGCTAAAATCCTTGATTATGCAGGCTAAAATCCTTGATTATGCGGGCTAAAATGTTTGATTATGCGGGCTAAAATCCTTTATTATGCAGGCTAAAATCCTTGATTATGCGGGCTAAAATGTTTGATTATGCAGGCTAAAATCCTTGATTATGCAGGCTAAAATCCTTGATTATGCGGGCTAAAATGTTTGATTATGCAGGCTAAAATCCTTGATTATGCAGGCTAAAATCCTTGATTATGCAGGCTAAAATCCTTGATTATGCAGGCTAAAATCCTTGATTATGCAGGCTAAAATCGTTGATTATGCAGGCTAAAATCCTTGATTATGCAGGCTAAAATCCTTTATTATGCAGGCTAAAATCCTTGATTATGCAGGCTAAAATCCTTGATTATGCGGGCTAAAATCCTTGATTATGCAGGCTAAAATCCTTGATTATGCAGGCTAAAATCCTTGATTATGCAGGCTAAAATCCTTGATTATGCAGGCTAAAATCCTTGATTATGCAGGCTAAAATCCTTGATTATGCAGGCTAAAATCCTTGATTATGCAGGCTAAAATCCTTGATTATGCGGGCTAAAATCCTTGATTATGCAGGCTAAAATCCTTGATTATGCAGTCTAAAATCCTTGATTATGCAGGCTAAAATCCTTGATTATGCAGGCTAAAATCCTTGATTATGCGGGCTAAAATCCTTGATTATGCGCATGTGATTTTGTGCAGTGAAATTGCAGGAAGTTGTGAAATATGCGGTTGAATGAGAAATGCTAAATAATAACTTGCGGAACATGCGGAAAGTTGTGAAATATGCGAAAAGTTGCACAATATACGTTTTATTTTGTGTTGTGAAATATGCAGGAAGTTGACAAATATGAGGGAAGTTTGCGCGATTATGCGACCTTTTTGAAGAAAACTTTTCATTGAATATGAACATTTTCGCTGAATATTATAATGGCATTCTTCTGGAGGTTCTAGTTAATGAACCGACATGTTGTTTGTGGATGGTGGTTTTGATGTTGCTGTGCTGACCAGTGCTCTCGTCTGTGTGTTGCAGTGTCAGGCTGTGGTCTGTTCCATCCGTCGTGGCTGCTATGCGTCTACCAGCGCATGTTTCACAGTGAGAACAAGTCCCTGATGAAGGAGGGAGTGTACCACCTCCTGGACCTGCAGGCTCTCCGGCAGCCAGCCTTCGCCTCTGCCTTCTCAAAGGTCCACACAAACTTATGTTGTACCTGGTACAAAACATTTTCAGATGGGGTCGGCGGCCAAATACATTTGGGGTCCTTGACATGAAAAGGTTTGAGCACCACTGACATAGCTACAGAAAACTGTAGCTATGTAAAAACTAAATGTGTTAACCCGTTAAGACCCGAGACCAGATTCTACAAATGTCTTCTAAATCCTAACACATTTAGTGCCAAATTAATCAACCGTAATTCCCCTTTCACTGCCGTTGTTTTTCACTAGCCTTTGAAGAATTACCCGATAGTGTACATCGCTCCATTGCACGAACGGGTGCCTTTAAAATAGCGCGATCGAATGTCCTAATGTCGGAAAATATTCCATGATGGCCAGTGAAGAAGAATATGGCCGCTCACTGCGCGCCGCCATTGTCCATAGCATTGCATTGGAGAGCGATTACCCAGTGGCCCGCAGAAGCAAGCAAGACTTGTACACCCAAATGTATGCCTCCTCCGTCCTCCAGCATGACGGTGTTATGGTGAAATTGATGACCTGACAGTTGACACATTATGTGACCACCTTGTGGTCACATAATGAACACGACTAGATTTAACTCTGTTCCATCAATCTATCTTGTCGCGGGGGCAACAACTCCACCAGAGAGCTCCAGATGTCCCTCAACAGAGCAACATTAGTGACTTTAAGTAACGCCGGCTACAGCAGTCGGCTCCGGCAACCGGAAATGGATCAGTGCTCGATACATAAACCTACTCTCCGTCGCAGCCCTTTCTACTACGGCACTTATACATAGTGTCTACAACGCCATGTAATAACCATGTTTATTGAAATTATAGCTGTCATACATTTACACCGATTGCTCCATCACCTCTCTTATGCTGTGTAATGTAATGTTCATGCTCTGAATGAAGAAATAACACTAATACCATATGTCATATTAACCATGTTCATTGGTTAAATCCATGAATAAGCTGGTCACCCATGTTGTCAGGTCACCAATATCATTGTAACCCCGTCATGCTGAAAGATGAAGGAGGCGAGGAGACAAGGACTTGAGTATTGGGATCTGGCTATTGAGATGTGGTACAATTATGCTGCATTTGGTGTTTTCAGCACCCTCTGATGGATAAATAATGCACCGATAGCCTCATCACAACTAGTTTTGCACTCAACTGAAAATGCTGAGATTTAGATCTGAGTTTGATTTTTCCGCTGTACTCTTGCTCTGCAGTTCATTGTTGGCCCCTTCATGGATGTACTCTCTGAAAGCTCCCTCTTTCACAGGTATGAAGGAATCTCACCAAACTGTACAATCATTTTACTGCAAAATTAAACGGCAGCCTGTTGATTTACTCCCTTTCCTAATTAAACAACTCTATAATCTCTTCCCAGGGCGGCTGGTCAGAGCGTTGGGGACTGTCCCGAGTTGGGGGTGAAACTCCAAGCCTTCATGGTTACTTTCTTCACTAGCCTACCGCGAGAGGACAGAGGTACAGATCATATACACAATGATACTTATTATACTGGAAATTATGGGAAAGCATCCGTGTCATTTTAGATCTTTGAGTTGGCTAATACTAGCATATTTACAAGCTCGCAGAGAGTCACTAACTGCTGCGCTGGCCTGTTTTGAACAAAAAGCCTCAAATCATTGTACGCATCGTGCAATTTACGTGAAATCTTTCACAGACTTTCCTGTCTAAACGTAAATGGAAAAAGTTAAAATATGGCGATAATATCCACGTATATTGGGGTTTAATTGTTTGATGTTTAATGCTTTTAGTTGTGCAGCCCCGCCCGGGTGCAGAATGCCATCTCTGACTGGTTGTCTGCTGCTCTTGACTGTAGGGCCGGTGTTGCTGCAGCTGATTCAGAGGCTTGGATCGCAGCACTGGTGTGCAGTACCCATCCTCTTCCTGTCAGAGGCGCTGTCGTACCTCCCTGACAGCCCTTTGCTGGGCGCCGACGGGCTCAGTGCTCTCAGGTACGTGTTCAATTGGAAGACGATAACAAATTAATAAATACAAATATCAACAATAAAATCATCTAAGATAGTGATGGTACAAATGCTAGTGAGAGTAATAATACAATAAGTATAAGTTGTATATAAAATGTTTATGTCTGAAAAAATTGCTTCATGATAGTTTTGATGATTTTCTTTTGTATACTCTTATGTTTCTATATGCTCCTGTGATATTTTATTTTTATTATATTTTATCAAGGTGGGCAAAATAAGCTTCGACTTCAGCCCATACCTTTTCGGCCAAATAGTCACTTTGTTGACTAAGTTCTACTGTAAATTGCTTGTTTAAAAAAATAATAATGACAGAAATAAATGAACTAACTAACTAAGATACCAGGCAATGTCGATACCAGACCATGTCCACAGACGCCACACATACACACTGTTAGCCTCGGTCCCAGGCTTACTTATCTGCGAAAAGAAAAGCCTGGTCACAACCTAAGGCAGAGAAGCTATCGGCGGTTGTATCCTCCGGAACAGCCGTCAAATGTATTTCCCCCGGATACGATATTTTCCAGACCAATCACAACACTTGTTTCATTCGCGGAGAATGTAAACTGATTTGTAAAGCATCAACGATTTCACTTCCGCTAAAATCCCGCAACTTCCGCTGATAGTCTTTTCAGCTTAGGTCTTGCCCAGGGTGACACACTGTAGGGTCCGTCGTAACTAGAATGGACCGCGTGTGGATGAACTTTGTTTCTGTGGTGTCTTTCAGGGAAGTGATGCGTTGCACTATGATTACCCATCAGGTCCTGCTGAGAGGAGCGGCCCAGTGCTTTCTCCTACGCAGCGCTCTGCGTCTCACCGACGTGGTAAGATGAATCAATGGGATGTCCATCTACTAAGGCTGGGCAAATATACCCAAAATGTAGAACCTCTTACTGGCTAAAGGCCCATTGGAGTGGGGTGAGAGTGATGAGTTGCACTAATGGATGGGGCGTCAGGTTGCAAGTGGCACCCGCGCTCCATTCCGACGCCATCCTGGGGACACACCCATGTGCACAGGGGCCATCTGACTCACTCGGAAGTAGTTACAAACTATAGATTCTATATTTTAATCTTTATAATGATGCATACTCCTCCTTTGAATATACTTTAATGAATCTGTAGTCCAGTTTTCGGTGAAGAGATGACCACTGAAAGCTCACATAAACACTCGAAACCCGAAAAACGTCTTCTTTCGCTCTTCACCGAAAACTGGACTATGACGCGTTCCTGAGCCATAGATTTGATGACCGGGTCATTTACAGTACAGACCTTTTGTCACGCAGTTTAGGCAGTGTAAAGAAGAAAAAAATCATTAATTCGTTGTAATCGAGGAGAAAGTTTGAAATAATCATGATCAAATCACGATTTGAAGTCATATCGCCCGGCTCTAATATCTACTTTACTGAAACGTTCAATGTCGCTAGATAACATGGGGTTTGTGTATTTCCTTGTTTGTGCTTCAGACCGCCGTCGGCGTTGATGATGTGTTCAGTTTCCTGACGCATTTCCGCCCAGATGAGTCTCTGTGCAGGGGGACGTCACTGTGGATTCAGGTAATGGCTGAACGCAACAGAAAAGCTGTAGCCGTTGCTACCTACTGTATCCACACTTTTCCTGGGCTGTGTGTGCTCCAGTTCCTGTTGATTTCATTGGATATCATTGGTCATCTGACCAGTTTCATTGGCTTTCATTGGATCAAATCGACAGGAACTGGAGCACACACAGCCCAGGAAAACAGTGTGGATACAATGTGCTTAGTACAGCAGAGAAAGTGAGTTTATTTATAGTTCTCAACCTTTTCAGGCCGTGACTCTTGGGAGATCCATTTGAACCCCTTGTGGTCCCCGGACCGAACGCTGTGAGAACCAAAATTAATAGTACATAATGGATAAAGTGCAAAACCAACCTTCCTCCACTCTAGCTGTGTGCCTGGCTGTCCATCAACGAAGACACCTTCAACGTCAGAGCCTATGTCCAGTCAGAGATGCACACCTTCCTCCAGGTCCCAGCTAGTACAGGTGAGTCCCACACCTCCCTCCAGGTCCCAGCTAGTACAGGTGAGTCTCACACCTTCCTCCAGGTCCCAGCTAGTACGGTATGTCACATCCATCTGACATTCAGTGCAGGTCGGTCGGACGGCGATGAACTAGATACCTGAGTAAAGTTCATTTTAAGCTGCATCCCACAGATCCACGTCCATTTCCGTCTGCCTTACCGGTATGCCGCATGGCACCGTTAAAATGTTTTTTTCTTTTTCTTTTTCATGGAATCCGGGGCCTCTAGTCTAGAACTCTAGTCTAAAGTAGGAACATTAGATTGAACACCTTACCACAGAATGTAGGCCTTGGGATTTTTCTCTCTCTACACGTTTCATGGATTTATTATACTTCATTTAATGTTGATGATGCTTGTCGAATTGTCCTATGGTTTGTATATTTTATGTATGATATATGTTACAAGAAGGCTATCATTTTACTGTCGCCATTCTTCAGGTCAAAATGAAAGCTTACCCGATCCCAAAGAGGCCGACAAGCTAGCCAGAGCCGTTCTGCTGTGCGTGGACATGCAGGAGAACCCAGACTCTGGCGTGGAAGTGCTGCTGTCCCCGTTGTTGGACACGCTGAGCCGGATCAGCACCAACGTCTACCTCCCGCTACGCAAGACGGACAAGTGCCTTCAGCTGCTGCTGCGCCTGCTGCAGCTCAAAGCAACGCCTCGCTGTCGCACGGCGGAAGACAAGCAAGGTTTGTTTGCAGTAATCTCTCTGACTGCAGCAAACGGTGTTGAGTTTGTCTATGACACTAATCGTAGTGTAAAAAAGTACAATATTTGCCTCTGAGATGTAGTGGAGTAGAAGTGAATGTATTGACAATGGGGAAAATCCATTAAAGTAAAAGAAATCCACTTGAGTACAGTACGTGAGTTAACCCATTCTGACCGGGCACCCATTTTGGTGTTAGCATCATGTCGTGCTTTAGCTATTTAAAAATAGCAGATCTACAAGCTCGTATCGCGCCACCGAGTGGCGCGATACGAGCTTGTAGGTCTGCTATTTTTTGAAAAATCAAAGTCACTTTTAGAATCTGATCTCAGGTCAGAATGGGTTAATAATGAAACTGTCAGGATGTAATAGACATTTTTTAGAATCTGATCTCAGGTCAGAATGGGTTAATGTACACCACTGGCAAATACTGTCGCGCTAAAATGCCAAACACTGTTTTCAGATGACTCTCTGCTCCGTGTGTGATTGTGTATGGCAGGTGACAGAGTGGCGGTGGACATGGAGAAGATCATGCTTCGGGTCATTGATCCTGTTCAGGAGTTTATCCTGAGACGACTGCAGTGCGGGGAACTTGTAGAGGTACAGTCAATTTACAATTTACAATTTAGGCATTTAGCAGACGCTCTTAATCCAGAGCGATTTACAATAATCAGGAACAAAAGCATGGGAATACATCACAAAAGCATTTATCATAAAACATGCGTAAGCTAAGAAAGTAACAGTGGAATATCTATATTATGAGACTATACATATAAGCTATATATATATATACTACTATGCTATACAGTACATATGTACTATGGCGTGCTATGACTACCGTATATACAATGCAATTATAGTGCTGTCTACATAACATGCTATAAGTCTGTATCAGATGCAATCTAAGTCTACAGAAATGCTATCTAAGGGGGTAGGGTAAGTGCTATGGGCCATGATGGAGTCTGAAAAGGTGGGTTTTCAGACTACGGCGGAAGATTGGGAGTGATGCTGCAGTTCTGACTGCAATGGGAAGTGCATTCCACAGTTTTGGAGCCCTGCAATGCAGCCTAGCACCATAGATGAGTGGTTCTCAACGCCCCACACAGAACCCCATTTGAACAGGGAACTTCAGTGTCATCAGTGCCCCCCACAAAACGACGTGGCCATCCCCCTGTGGGAGAACCACTAGCATACATGACTGTTGTCCATGCAACGTCAGTTGTGCCTTGTAGCTATAGGGAGCTAGGGGTGGAAATCTCTAGGTACCTTAAACCAGACGATTCCATTCAGATTCGGAGGGCTACAATTCGATGATGAATCAATCTCCAATGCACCACGATGCATCTCCATTACAATAATACGATTTATTCCCCCCTCACTGTGTGACTAATAAACAAAGTGCTTTCTAATGATCCACAATGAAAGCGGATGAATTCACTTCCATTGTCTTTTATTACATTACAAACAAAAACATTAAGAAATGACGATTCATAATCGTCCGTCCGTGTCCGCATGGCGATTAATCTATGACTGGGTTTTGTTTACTTGCAGGTATGTGACGTGGAGCGGGCGGAGCTATACCTCGCCGTGTTGAGGCATCTGGTGGCGATGTACGGCGGCGTTCCCCAGTATCGCTCTAAGATGCAACAGACCTATTTCCCTAAAGTCATCAGAGGTTGTCTCAGGACCCTGCAGGAACCAACACCACAGGTACCATCACCGTTACCACTGGAGACTGGCAGAGGAATAGAGATGCCTGTCTGTTTTGTGAAATTGAAAATGAGGTTAACTTTTTGTTTTTATTGCCCTAAAAATGACCACATGAGAGAGGTACAGTATTTGTTAGTAAGGTGTCTTCTGTTTTGTGGTGATGTCCTTGAGTTAGATGATTATGAAAAGAACCTCATACAGTATGTCCAAAACTGTTACTTTTTTTTAGGGATTCAAATAAAAATAAAGGCAAAAGTAGCATCTATGCCCTAGTTGCTCACTTGTATAAGGTTAAGGTTATAAGGTTAACCCATTCTGAACGGGAACCCATTTTGGTGTCGGCATCATGTTATGCTTTAGCTATTGAAAAATAGCAGATCTACAAGCTCGAGCTTGTAGGTCTGCTATTTTTGAAAAATCGAAGAACGACTGACATTTTTTTAGAATCTGATCTCAGGTCAGAATGGGTTAATCAGACCAGTGTGTGTCCGTCCAGTGGAAACCTCGTATGAATCTGATCTCAGGTCAGAATGGGTTAAATCTTGTTTTCCGTGTGTGTTTGCCAGATCCTCTCCGTACCAGGCCAAGTGTCCAGGGCGGTGGCCATGGCGTCACTGGCCACAGTGTGTGTCCTGGCGGAGCAGCAGCACATGTCTGACCAGCGCTCGGAGACCGCGGCCGCTCTGAGCGCTCTGAATGACTACCTGTACGGCTCGGTGCAATGCGCCGACGACAGCCAGAGCCCTGTGGGACGATTCAACCAGAGACTGCTGAAGCCACAGACCATAGACGGCACAAGGTTAGTGACCCATTCTGACCTGAGATCAGATTCATACGAGGTTTCCCACTGGACACACACTGGTCTGACTAACCCATTCTGACCTGAGATAAGATTCTAAAAAATGTCAGTCGTTCTTCGATTTTTCAAAAAAAGCAGACCTACAAGCTCGTAGCGCGCCACTCGGTGGCGCGCTATGAGCTTGTAGATCTGCTATTTTTCAATAGCTAAAGCATAACATGATGCCAACACCAAAATGGGTTCCTGTTCAGAATGTGTTAAGAGCCCTACTTAAAAAAATACTTTGTGAGTACCACTGTCTTTCATTACAAATGTTTTTTACATTTTTTAAGTGTAAAACATTTTTGGCGCGTGATCTTCAGAAGCACAGATACATCGGCATGATCTCGTATACCTGCCATTTTCACCAATCTTTTACCCCAAAGCCGTTGCGATAGGGTTCAAGTGGTTAAAGGCCGTCCGATGTGATTTGAGCGTAATGCCTGATTTTTATATGAAGATCTGTCGTACGATGGTGTTGTAAACACCGAACACAGCAGACCCACAATGTTCGGCACGTTACCAAAAAAGAAAATACAGTGGGGCTTTTATTTCTGTTTTGCCTACAGTGATGCAGGACTGCAGGGTCCTGTGCTGCAGAACTGGGGCCGAATGTCGGCCCACTTCATGAGGGACCAGTGGATCTGCTTGGGGTTCCTGATGAGGGCCGGTGTCGTGTCCGATACTGAGGAGACTTCCAGGTAGGGCTGGGCCATAGTATGGAGAAATATAATATCACGTTATTGTTCAGGCAGTATCACGAAACCACAATATTATCAAAATTATTTTTCGTGTCAGTTTGTATGGTTGTTTTTCCAAGATATTTAACCCATTCTGACCGGCCTGAGATCAGATTCATACGAGGTTTCCACTGGACACACTGGTCTGATGAACCCATTCTGACCTGAGATCAGATTCTAAAAATGTCAGTTCTATTTCGTCCCTGCTGACCGCCAGAGGCGGTGCTTTAAGCACTGAATACGTCCCTTCGCGCATGCGCAGTCGAGTATTTTATACCAACAATGTCGGTTGACCCCGTGATGACCCGGAGTCGTCTATAACTTCCGGCAGTCATCCGGGGCTCAGTCCCTAATTTCTTCTCGCTTGCGCAAGTTGTACATAGCACAGAGTTCTACAGCAGAATTAAACTGCACGATAACAGAACTATTGCTTTGCTACTACTAAGTCGCCGGTAGTCCCGCGACCATTGTTGGTCGGAGCTGTGACGCGTGCGTTCGCCCTCCAGGGACTGTGACTTAATATTACTATTATTGTATCGTTTTCGAGTGGAGCTGGGCTTCACATCGTCTTCTTTCCCCGTGGGAACAAGGTAAGCAGACAACCCCTGTTCGCATAGGCTGCGTGCGCGCTGCTTCCCTGCAACACACACGGTTGCGTGCAGCGTGCTACAAACGGCGACCTGAGCGTCCCGTTTTAGCACCCGTCAAAGTTGAACGGATAGCTCGTTCTCTTTGACAGCTTACGCTGTCTCGTTTTCCCACGAAGGCTGCGCCGCAGTGCTGGTGACGGCAAGCGTTAGCACTACCCGCTCCCAGCACGTGAGTCGACGCTAGTATTATTTGTTTACTACTTACCTATACTACTTATACTTATACTACTTATACTTATAAGTGTACTTATCTACTGCTATATTACTCTGCCTCTCTGAGCGAGTCTTTGCTGGCACTGGCCAGCTATATAGCACCGCCGCGTGCTACAAACGGCGACCTGAGCGTCCCGTTTAGCACCCGTCAAAGTTGAACGGATAGCTCGTTCTCTTTGACAGCTTACGCTGTCTTGTTTTCCCACGAAGGCTGCGCCGCAGTGCTGGTGATGGCAAGCGTTAGCGCTACCCGCTCCCAGCACGTGAGTCGACGCTATTATTATTTGCTTACTACTTATACTTATACTACTTATACTTATACTACTTATAAGTGTACTTATTTACTGCTATATTACTCTGCCTCTCTGAATGAGTCTTTGCTGGCACTGGCCAGCTATATAGCACCACCGCAAGGTTACGTCAGTAACCCCGGTTATATGAATTGGCTTGACTGATTTAGTCACTTGTTCTCAAATAGTGTACTTTAATTTCGGCACAGAGCCATTGCCACTTTATAGGTTGGTTTTTCTGAAATTATATATATATAACTATATCATTATATATATATCATATATACTGGTCTCTGCTAGAGCACCCCTTACCTGGCATAGGCGGCGTGCGCGCCCCCTCCCTCCAGCTAAGCGGCCTTTAGCAGCTACAGTAGCCTCTACTGGCACAGGCAGCGTCCGCGCTCCCTTCCTACCAGTTTACGGCTCCACCCCTAGCGACCACTAGCGTCCGCGCTCTGGGCTACATCTGCGGGTTTCCAATGGACGAACCCCGCCACCACCTGTGCACCTCCTGCCAGGCTCCTCTGCGGCCAGAGGATGGGCATGACCTCTGCCCTGGGTGCCTTGGCCCCCAACATCTGAGGGAGGCACTCGGTGACAACCCATGTCACGTGGACGCAGGAGCGTCCAATCTCTCTCGCCGGTAATGAAGGCTAACAAAACCCTCCCCGGACAGAAGGTACGTTATCGTTTAAAGCGGCGCTATCCCCGCTAAACAGACGTTCATATGATTTCATATACTTATCATGGCATAACCTCCTGTGTGTGGGTAAAGGCTGCGTTCGCGCCGCCTCCCTGCTCTGCATACGAGGTCTGTTCGACTGTGAACGCTAGCGCTTATTATAAGCGACTATAAGACTTGCCGAAGGATAAGAACACTGTCATATTACCTTCGTTTGTTAAACACGCTACTTTTTAAGCTTTGTTTAGCCCCTGCTGGTGATGGCAAGAGCCTTGCTGGCCAAAGCAGCATTCAAGCTTAACTGCTTTTGCGAATAGCTGTATTGTTGTTGTTATTATCAGCCCGGTACAGGAGCAGCTTCCTGCGTCCTCCCAGGGTATTGATGTTGCTACCAGTATAGTTTGTAGCAAAATAGTACTAACAGCTACTGGTGTACATAGCCTGTCTGGTTGTTAACCCAGCTGGCCCCCAGTAGTGGGCCTAGCTGAAGCTGCTACCAGTATGTCTGGAGCTCAAAGCTCCATTAACAGTTTTTTGCATATACAGTGGGTGCAACCTGGTTTGTTCCCACAGGTCGGATTAGTGCCCCTGGGTACCTGTAGGTCCTATTAGCCCAGCTGGTCCCCAGCACAGAGTATCTGGCGCTGCTGACAGCGTAGCTCACAGCTGCTACCAGTAGCTTAAAGTTAAAGCTGTGTATGAACAGGCTATAGCTTGTCTTGTTTTTTAGTAGCCTAGCTGGTCTCCAGCATAGCTCTCTAACTGGCGCTGCTACCTGTAGTTGTAGCCCAAGCGCTTATTATACTATTGAAGATAAAAAGCTATCTGTATATAGCTTGCCTTACTGTTTGTTGGCCCAGCTGGTACAGGGCAGGCAGCGTATGCGCTCCGCTCCTCCAGCATACGGCCAGCTTGATGTTACTTACTACTAATCGTTTGTTAGCTCAAGCATTTATTAACAGCTATTGGTGTATAGCTTGTTATGTTCATTAGCTGCAGCTGATACAGGCAGCGTACGCGCTCCCTTCCTTCAGCAGGTGGCCCCTATCGGTGGAGCTATCGGTTGTAGCCTTTTCTCCAAAACTAGCTTGTGTCGGTTTATTTAACCGAACCTGGCTGGGGTAGGCAGCGGTAGCGCTCCCTCCTCCCAGCATGAATGCGTAGTAGTGCACACGTGACTAGTGTATTGGAAGTGTCTTTTGTTTCGCTCTGGACTAGCAAACATAAATAATAATGCACTGGAGTTTGGATAAGCGTCATAGTGCCGTGATAAACGGTCACATAGGAAACACTACAGCTGCTACATAGCAGCGTCCAAACCTTGACTGAAGGCTACTTTATTATCATAAATTATAAGTAAGCCTCCGCCGGGGGTACAGGTAGCGTAAAGCTCCCCTCCCCCACCGCGACCATGCAGGTCGCAAAGTCTATCTAACAGCAACGTTTGTGTGCTGTTTCTATGATGCACTTTACATCTGGTTGAATCTCAAAGTGCTGCAATGAGCATTTGCATAAACGTAAATGCATACTCGCATGCTGCGGCAGGTATAGCAGCATTCAGTTTTTCGATTAAGTCATTATATGCCGATCTAAGTTAAAGCCTCTGCTGGCACAGGCAGCGTACGCGCCCCCTCCCTGCAGCATATGGCCAACACCTAGCAAACCAGTAGCGTCCGCGCCCTGGGCTAGTTGGGACTGGTGTGCACCGGCCGGTCCAAAGGAACCGGTGCCACCACAACGGAGAGCACCCACTTTCGTACCTCGAAAGCCTCTGCTGGTACAGACAGCGTATGCGCTCCCTCAAGCATATGGCCAACACCTAGCAACCAGTAGCGTCCGCGCCCTGGGCTAGTTGGGACTTGTGTGCACCGGCCGGTCCAGAGTAACCGGTGCCACCACAATGGAGAGCTCCCACTTTTGTACCTCGTGTGAAGCTCTCCTTCAGCCGTGAGCCGACCTTGGTCCTGCCCCGTGTGCCAGGAGGAAAAGGTCTGACCGCTGACTACAGCAGATCCGAGAGGGCTCAGCTATCTGCAGAGTTGGCCCGCATGAGGGCCATGCTCACTTCAGATAACACCTAGGCACCTCGGAGGGTGCCGAAGCGCCTACCTCTCCGATGCCACAACTGACTCAAGGTTGATGTGCTCTCCCCGACAGCTTAAGCTACGCACTTCCATGACTATGAGGAAGATGCAGAAGGCGGTGCCTCCCAGGCATCAGAGCCGGCCTCCCACTTCTCAGCTCATGCGCATAGCCGTGGAACGCATACTAAAGCAGGCAGTCGGCTCCTCCAAGCGCCTTCTTCTTGCTGTCTTCGCCGTCCCCCACGCCTGTACCTGAGACAGCTACAGGCCTGCCGGGCGAACGATCAGGGCCCTCTCCCATCTCTATACCGATGGTGAAATCCTGGCAGCCCTGCCCTGATTGGGAAAAGTGTCCTGAGACAACCCGTTGCGACGTGACACCTTAATAGATTTGAACGCACAAGGCGATAAGGGCTGGCCTGGGTTACATGCCAGCCACCAAGCCTGTCATTGCATCCCTCATTGTGTTCCCCAACGAGGCCCGGCGGCAGAACGCTAGGTGACCTCGACCCCAGTGCAGGAGCACAGACAACCTGCTCACTGGGGCCTCCCGTTCACACTTAATAGTGGCAACGTTAATACTGGCTCAGTCACCTTTGGTGTGTCACTGGAGGCATTGGCGTCATGTCCTCAGAGCGTGGGCGGCTGATGTCCATCGTATCTCTAGCCCGTCGCCAAGTCGGGTTTTCACAGTCAAGCTTGACTGATGAGCCTAGGCCAACTCTCCGTAGTCTCCCTGAGGAGCCAGGAGCACTAGGTGGTTCAGCCGGGCGAGAATCGCCGGAGCGAACCATCCAGGGGGGGAAGACCAGGCTGCAGCTTGCAGGCCTACGACACATCCCGCCTCCCAAAGGGCCGAGCTCCAACATTGATGAAATCATCTTGACTGCCCTCGGAGCTCGCGTATCACCGCCGGCCCACACTAGAGGCCAGCGTGTTCCCTGGCGGCCCACGCAGGGACCTGACTGTGACTGTGACTTTCCGGGCTGTGCAGTGCCTTCTGACGCCAGCCCCCCATATCCGGCGGGTCAAAATGGCCATTATCAGCAACATGACGAGAGCCCTACTATCAGACCAGGAGTGATGTGTCCTCCTGCCCAAGGGCGCAACAGAGGCTGTATATCCTCAGTCACACTAAGGGAAGTCCGATCTACATACTTCCTCGTGACGCAAGACAGACGGGTGTCGACATGTCTTGAATCTGATGGGACCCAACAGGGTTATGAAGTTTATGCCAGTCTACTGGGCCGAACACGGCAATGTGCTGGAGCGGCAAGTGGTGCGCTCCGCTCTATAGCACACATTCTCATACTCATGGGACCTTAACCGGGTACTGGACGCCCTGTGCGGGCCTACCTTCGAACCCTTGGCACAGGCAGAGCTGAAGTGGGTGTCATGCAAGACAGCCCTTCTCCTGGCCATTACATCGGCAAAGCGCGTCAGTGAACTGCACGCTCTGTCAGTCAGCGAATCATGTCTGAGGTGGAACGCAGACGGCTCGGGGGTCACGCTGTGGCCAAACATAGCATTCCTCCCGAAGGTGCTGTCGCAGGCTCACCTCAACCGGCCTATCAGGCTGGCTCGATTCAACCCCCCACCTGGGGAGCTGACAGACAAACTGGAGCTGTTGTGCCCAGTCCGGGCCCTGAGAGCCTACATTGAAGCTACTGCACGCATCAGGCGAGCAGAGCAGCTGTTCTTTTGCCATAGTGGTGTGAACAAAGGCGGCGCTCCCTCCAAGCAGCGCCTGTCCCACTGGATTGTAGACACAATCAGCCACGCCTATGAGGCAAGTAACCTCCCCGTACCATCAGGGGTACGGTGCCACTCTACAAGGAGCATTTCCACATCATGGGCTGCCATGAGAGGGGTGCCCTTGGAGGACATTTGTGCCGCCGCCTCATGGGCTTCGGCAGGCACTTTCTCAAGGTACTACAGGGTGAATGTTGCCACTCCCCACCCAGTGGACGTGGCCCTCTTCCCCGAATCCTCCGGTTCTACCCTTTGAGGTCTGTAATCAGGATTCCTCGTGACTTGGCTGGTATAAGTCATTCAGTGCTTAAAGCACCGCCTCTGGCGGTCAGCAGGGACGAAATAGAACGATAGTTACGTATGTAACTACGGTTCTATGAGTCCTGAATGACCGCCAGAGGCACTCTTGTCACTCAGAATCCTCGTGTTCTCGCGAGAAGATTCTGTAGGGACTGAGCCCCGGATGACTGCCGGAAGTTATAGACGACTCCGGGTCATCACGGGGTCAACCGACATTGTTGGTATAAAATACTCGACTGCGCATGCGCGAAGGGACGTATTCAGTGCTTAAAGCACCGCCTCTGGCGGTCATTCAGGACTCATAGAACCGTAGTTACATACGTAACTATCGTTGTTCTTCGATTTTTCAAAAAATAGCAGACCTACAAGCTCGTATCGCGCCACTCAGTGGCGCGATATGAGCTTGTAGATCTGATATATTTTTAAATGGCTAAAGCACGACATGATGCTGACACCAAAATGGGTTCCCGTTCAGAATGGGTTAACAGTACAACCACCTACAAGCTAACAAAAACTTAAAAGAAAAAGGAGTAACATGATTTTGACCTGTAGAACGAAACGTAAAGTATGAATGAAGGTATGGAGCTGCAATTCATACAATGTATTCACTGTATCACGATTATCTACGATATATCTGAAAAGGCACATCGTGGAGACATTGTATCATGTCGGCGATATTTAATAACACCATATTGCCTCCATGGATTAAAGTTCTCAGTCGCCACAACTGATTTCAGTCATTTGGATGCCAGCATTTCTTTCCATTTAAGAATAAGCGAATAAGCCAAAGTAGTCTATTCTAAGCTCTGAATGCTCTCACGACGCATTCAGAGCTTGTAGAATTGGCTACTTTCGCTTATTTTAAGCGGTCAAACTAATATTATGTGCAGAACTAAGCATCTTCCATAAAACCCTATGGCCTCGGATATTTCATATAAAAGCAAACCTTAAAGCCTTGGTCTGTGATTTCTTCACCTGATTGGCGGCGGTGGCTCAGGGGTAGAGTGCCTGGATGGTAACCATAAGGTTGCCAGTTCGAACCCGGGCTCCCCCAGAGTTACTGTCGAAGTGTCCTTGAGCAAGACACTGAACCCCAAATTGCTCCCGATGTGCTAGTTGGTGCCTTGCATGGTTTCCGCTGCCATCGGTGTATGAATGGGTGAATGTAATGCACAATCTCTGTAAAGCGCCTTGGATAAAGGCGCTATATAAATGCACCATTTACCATTTTATTTACCATTTTATGTAACGGCAGAAACAATATTACTAAAACATCATCATTTAATTTACATAATTGTATTAATTGCTTTGGAAACGGTGCCAGTAGTGTGGGGGCACACTGTTTCAGTTGCGAGATATTAATCCATATCGCCCACCCTTTACCTCCAGGATCCCTGGGGGCCTGGAGGCTGCGCTGGCCTGCTGTGTGGAGGCCCTGTCTCTGCTGCCCAACGACCTGGTGCTGCCCGTATTGGCCTTCATGGAGCAAGTGTTGCCAAAGGTTAGTTCTCCAAGCTGTAGCATTAAGGTCACATTCTCACCTAATACTTCGGTAGACTCATGCGTATGGGCGGAGACATTGTTTGCTTCATTTCCTTTATTTACTGCGGATTGCATTCACACCTGAAGCGAAACCCCCGTTTACGCTCGGAGTATAATGCGGTTCTTTGATACGCATTAGGATTCGAATGAGCCTTCACACCTGCCAAACGAAGTGCACTTTCTGAAAATGCGCAGCAGAATTCGTTTTAATCGCAGCAAAGCTCTCTGGTATGAATGTGACCTAAGTCTGTGTGTTTGACTAGAGTTTGACTGGATTGTTGAATTCCTACAATGACCATAATACTTTGGGGCACTTGTGCAGGTGAGACACACCCCATGTGTGGGCTGTCTTAAGGCTCATGCATACTCCAGTTTTTGGTGATAGCTTATCACCGCGGTGTAGTTTTTAAAGGGTTGGGAAAACTACACCATTACGTCAGTCACGGTGATGATCAGCTATCACCGCGGACACGGACCCATCTCTCTGTTTTTACTATCGGACAAGTCTTTATCACCCCGTTCACCGTTTTAGGTGATAAGCTATCACTCTTTAACCCATTCTGAACGGGAACCCATTTTGTTGTTGGCATCATGTCATGCTTTAGCTATTGAAAAATAGCAGATCTACAAGCTCATAGCGCACCACCGAGTGGCGATGTGGCGATGATTGTGATGATTTGATTGGCTGAGCATGGAATGTGATGTATGATGATGATAAGAGCGCCCCTCACTTGCCTTGAAGTGAGGGGTGAATTAATTGAGGACACAACTAGTGATTAATTAGCCTTGAGGATAAAAGGACTTGAGGATAAAATAGTGAGGACGGAAAAAGGTGAAGACGTAAATTGTGAATGGGCCAGAAGGAGATGCTGTATGATGATAAGAACGCCCCTCACTTCACATTGGTGTGATTTTGGGTTGTCACGCCACTCGCTCATGAGCAGACCTGTCGTTGATCCAGGCGACGACGTCTGCCTCACACGCTGTTTGACCAGATGAAGAGGCTTGGCTCCAAACGTTGTCAATAAATGCATCTTTTGGAGCATATGAGTGTGCGGGGTTCCCTTCTCTTTTCCTACTTTTTGAACCCAGCACCTCCACTAAGTGATGTGCGTATTTTACCATAGTTTCTGCATCACACGCTGCCCATCTGAAAGGCCTTAATAATCCTATCATAAGGACTAATGATGCATCTTTTTTTTATTAACCCATTCTGACCGGGCACCCATTTTGGTGTTGGCATCATGTCGTGCTTTAGCTATTGAAAAATAGCAGATCTACAAGCTCATATCGCGCCACCGAGTGGCGCGATATGAGCTTGTAGGTCTGCTATTTTTTGAAAAATCGAAGAACGACTGACATTTTTTAGAATCTGATCTCAGGTCAGAATGGGTTCATCAGGACCAGTGTGTGTCTGGCGGAAACCTCGTATGAATCTGATCTCAGGTCAGAATGGGTTAAGTCCTGAGGACACAACTAGTGATTAATTAGCCTTGAGGATCAAAGGACTTGAGGACGGAAAGGTGAAGACGTAAATTGTGAATGGGCCAGAAGGAGATGCTTGTATGATGATAAGAACGCCCCTCACTTCACATTGGTGTGATTTTTCTAAAAAAAAAACCCACAATACGCTTGGGTTGTCACGCCGCTCATGAGCAGACCTGTGTCGTTGATCCAGGCGACGACGTCTGCCTCACACGCTGTTTGACCAGATGAAGAGGCTTGGCTCCAAACGTTGTCAATAAATGTATCTTTTGGAGCATATGAGTGTGCGGGGTTCCCTTCTCTTTTCCTACTTTTTGAACCCAGCACCTCCACTAAGTGATGTGCGTATTTTACCATAGTTTCTGCATCACACGCTGCCCATCTGAAAGGCCTTAATAATCCTATCATAAGGACTAATGATGCATCTTTTTTTATTAAATATTGCTGCAATGTTAATATTAACGGGATGGAATCTGTAGTGGAAAGAAGACACTCAACTCGTCTTCTAAACTTGCTGTTTCTAGGCTATCTGAAAGGACCTTAACCCATTCTGAACGGGCACCCATTTTGGTGTCAGCATCATGTTATGCTTTAGCTATTGAAAAATAGCAGATCTACAAGCTCATATCGCGCCACCGAGTGGCGCGATACGAGCTTGTAGGTCTGCTATTTTTGAAAAATCTAAGACACTTTTAGAATCTGATCTCAGGTCAGAATGGGTTCATCAGACCAGTGTGTGTCCGGCGGAAACCTCGTATGAATCTGATCTCAGGTCAGAATGGGTCTCTTTGTTGTTCCTATATCTCATGTTCTTCTGGACCTGCAGCGTGCCTCCCTCCAGAACGTGAGGTTCTTTATTCAGAGCGTGGTTCAGACTCTCCTCGTTGGAGTAGGTAACCCAGCCGTACTGTCTGTGGAACCCAGTGTCCTTGTCCATGGGGAGCAGACATCTCTTCACTGGTCCAAACTGTCCAAAGTACTCCCTCATCTCCTTGGTGTATACGGTCCACGGTATCTTAGACACAAACAGCTCAAACACCCTCTTGGGACGCGTCGCCGCCATGTCGAGTGTTGTTGGTTCGGACGACCCCGTAGAAAGAATCCCACAGAATCCTCGTAGAGGTATTTGGAAGACGTTAGGTTAGCGTCTTGAATCGGGGGGCTCTAGTTTCAGATCTTCTGTGAAGGCATCCTATTCTCTCCTAGCGTCAATGAGTTTTAGCACTGACGATGTCTATTGAGTTCCATTATCTGTGGCAGGCTCAGCCTTATATAGAGGTAAATTGAAGGTGTATTATTATAATTCACCTCGCCATAGAAGGACGACCTGTAGATTCCTAGTAGGGGGATGTCCATGTAGGGTCATCTCTGTAACGTCACGTCTCCAATATGGAGATATCTTTATCTGCCTGTCTGTGTCCCTATTATGGCCATCATATTAAAATCTCTATATCTATATGGCCATGCCCATATATGGTCACATCGACAGCCGTATAATGGAGTTCCCAATGCAACCACGCCTGCCCCAAATATGGAGTGTTGTCTAACCTCAATGTGTCACCATGGGCCAAGGTCCATAAACAATGGGCCAGGTCCATATACAACTGTATAGCCTACTGTACTAACCTATGGTACTAACCCATTCCAAGCATTCGTTTTGCACGAAAGACATGAATGAAACCTAGTATGACATGTCACATATTAATTCAAATTTGAAAATGTTGCCTAGATAGGTTTTCAATGGTATACTCCAACGTTCAAACCCTGAATGTACCAAGATCCAAAATGTATATCATAATCCATTTTTGAGTGGTGCAACCACTCCAAGGAACAGCAATGTCCGTGTTCACCTATGTGTGTTGGTTCACCTATGTGTCCGCCTATGTATGGGTTAATGAGCACCAGTATGACTATTAGTACCAGTAGGGGCGCTGTTGTGCCAGAAACAGAGAGAGAGACAGTGCTGCACTGTTGCCTGCTAATGAGAGAGAGAGAGAGAGAGAGAGAGAGGGGGGGGGAAGAGGAGTTGCACCACTCAGTTCACACGGGTGTGATTTTTAATCCATTTTGGGCGGGAACCCCTTTTGGTGTTAGCATTACGTTATGCTTTAGCTATTGATAAATAGCAGATCTACAAGCTCATAGCGCGGCACCGAGTGGCGCGCTACAAGCTTGTAGGTCTGCTATTTTTGAAAAACCCGAAGAACGACTGACAGAAACATAGCTTTTTCAGAAAACTGTCAGAATGTGGAAGACATTTTTAGAATCTGATCTCAGGTCAGAATGGGTTAATATGGCCCAGGCCGTAGCGTAACGGTCTGGGCACCGGACTGGTGATCCAGTCGCGGTGTGCCGCGGGTTCGACTCCCGAACCCGACACGGCCTTTACCGCATGTCATCCCCCCATCTCTCTCCCGTTTCCTGTCAGCCTACTATCTGTCCCTTAAAAAATCAATAAAAGGCGTAAGCCGCAAAAAAATATATATAAAAAAAAAAAAAAAAAAGAATGGGTTAATATGTTATTTGGATGACCCTAAGGATCATAAAAAAAACTTTACTTATTACTTTTTGCAACTTTTGCAATCTCTCTAGGGTCAAGTCTTGGATGTGTTCCATCATGTTGTGTCTTTGCTGCCAGGTGGTGCATGCGGAGGAGGGTCTGTGTGTGGAGGCGGTGAGCGTTTCTCCATCATGTTGTGTCTTTGCTGCCAGGTGGTGCATGCAGAGGAGGGTCTGTGTGTGGAGGCGGTGAGCGTTTCGTGGGAGCTGGTTCAGGGCCTGAGCAACAACCCTCACGACTTCTGGCCCGGGCTGAGAAGCTTCGTCTCCATGGCGTACCACCGCCAGCTGCTGGCACTGACGGGCGCGCCCAAGTTCACTGCCCTCCTCAAACAGGTGACTAATATAACCCATTCTGACCTGAGATCAGATTCATAAAGAGGTTTCCACTGGACACACACTGGTCTGATTAAACCCATTCTGACCTGAGATCAGATTCAAAAAATGTCAGTCGTTCTTCGATTTTTCAAAAAATAGCAGACCTACAAGCTCGTATCGCGCCACTCGGTGGTGCGATATGAGCTTGTAGATCTGCTATTTTTCAATAGCTAAAGCACGACATGATGCCGACACCAAAATGGGTGCGCGGTCAGAATGGGTTAATATAAAGCAGTGTTTTTCCCAACCTGGACTTAATGGCATGTGATGCTGAAAAAAATGAGTTTTCTGCTAGAAAAAAGTTCACTTGAGAGGGGTGAGGAGGAGCAGCTGTACTCAACTTGATTCGTACTTCCAGCTCCACTCCTAAATGGTAAAATGGTAAATGGTGCATTTATATAGCGCCTTTATCCAAGGCGCTTTACAGAGATTGTGCATTACATTCACCCATTCACACACACACACATTCATACACTGATGGCAGCGGAAACCTAGCCTGGGTAAACCCACTCCCCCTGCTGGACAACATTTCATTCTGCCAGGAGGGGTGAGTCTGGCTAAATGGTAATACAAAGTCCTTAAGATTGTATCAGCTTTGGTACGAGCCAATCCGCGACCGAGCTCAGGGCTCTGTGATTGACAGCGCACGTTGGCCAATCAGGAACGATTTGAGCAGTTGATGACGTGTGAACTCCTCGACTCATTCACAACAACAAACATGGGAATGAGGAAGTAGGAACGGAACGCGTTTAGATGACGCCTCTTGTTTTGATATACGCTGATTGGCTGAAGGGGTTGTCCGTCAACGCTACTCTCCCGCCCCACGGCTAAACAGCCACACAGGCGATTATGCCAGACTCACCCCTCCTGGCAGAATGAAATGTTGTCCAGCAGGGGGAGTGGGTTTACCCAGGCTAGCGGAAACCATGCAAGGCACCAACTAGCACATCGGGAGCAATTAGGGGTTCAGTGTCTTGCTCAAGGACACTTCGACAGTAACTCTGGGGGAGCCCGAGTTCGAACTGGGAACCTTACGGTTACCATCCAGGCACTCTACCCCTGAGCCACCGCCGCCCCTCTCCCCCTCTCCCCTCCCCCACTCCTGCTTTGCCCATGGGATTGCTCAATCGGAAAATTGCCAATAATAATTGGCATTTATTTACCTAGATAAAATGCTGTCTCTTGCGATATGTATACCTGGCATGGTGATACCTCAAGGAAGGTAGATTTCTTTTTCACATTGTCACGCATTGTGAGCTTGTAGATTGGCATACATTTTTATAAACGCACAAAACGAAAATAAGTCTCAAAATAAACATCGATGACTGCACACAACTGTAATTAAATTAGCCCATAAAGCTTTTAACCCCCATCCCCTTGTACTTTATTTCTGATGTACCGGTATCTTAATTTTTTTTCTTATGTCAAAAATCGAATCTGTGGAAACGGCAACTATTGTACAGTGACTGTTTTCTATATAAAACACTGTGCATGCAGGAGGTAAACTTAACTGTTCTTGATAGATAGGAAGTAAATGCAATTCACAATGGTTTACTTTATGGCAGGGTTCCAGTAGAAGAGGAGAAAAATGAGCACTGCACTCTCAGTCTCGTGGATTAAAGTTCTCAGTCACCACGGCTTATTTCACTCATTTGTACCGAAAATAGCAGATCTACAAGCGGCTGAATACATACAATTCTGGGGGTCCTTGACATGAAATGGCTTGAGAATCACTGTTATAGAAACATAGGCTTTTCAGAAAGCTGTCGGGAATTGGAAAACATTTGTATAATCTGGACTGAGGTGGTGGTGATAGATGTGTTGGTGTGTGTGTGTGTGTGCGCCAGGTGGCCAGTGACCTGGTGGAGCTGTCCCAGTTGAAGACGGGCGTGTTCAACGTGCTCATCCAGCACTGCTGTCACACGTGGCTGCCCGGCCTGTGCGCTGGCCCGGGGGGGAGCCGGCGCTGGGACGTCAACGCCACGTTTTCCAGCAGCCTCGTCCACATCGACATCCTGACGGAGGCGTGCGTCTACGGCCCAGTGTTCAGGAGAGACCAGCGGTATATAAACCGTCAAACACTCAACACTCATTTAAACCGGGAAAGCAGCCGTGTCATTTCAGAATAAATTGTAGAATAGCTATATAGTGTGGCAACCCAGGGATCTGTGTTCTGTAGGCTAATTCAGGAGGGTTTGTGTTCTGTAGGCTAATTAAGGAGGGTCTGTGTTCTGTAGGCTAATTAAGGAGGGTCTGTGTTCTGTAGGCTAATTCAGGAGGGTCTGTGTTCTGTAGGCTAATTAAGGAGGGTCTGTGTTCTGTAGGCTAATTAAGGAGGGTCTGTGTTCTGTAGGCTAATTCAGGAGGGTTTGTGTTCTGTAGGCTAATTAAGGAGGGTCTGTGTTCTGTAGTCTAATTCAGGAGGGTTTGTGTTCTGTAGGCTAATTAAGGAGGATCTGTGTTCTGTAGGCTAATTAAGGAGGGTCTGTGTTCTGTAGGCTAATTAAGGAGGGTCTGTGTTCTGTAGGCTAATTCAGGAGGGTCTGTGTTCTGTAGGCTAATTAAGGAGGGTCTGTGTTCTGTAGGCTAATTCAGGAGGGTCTGTGTTCTGTAGGCTAATTAAGGAGGGTCTGTGTTCTGTAGGCTAATTCAGGAGGGTTTGTGTTCTGTAGGCTAATTAAGGAGGGTCTGTGTTCTGTAGTCTAATTCAGGAGGGTTTGTGTTCTGTAGGCTAATTAAGGAGGATCTGTGTTCTGTAGGCTAATTAAGGAGGGTCTGTGTTCTGTAGGCTAATTCAGGAGGGTCTGTGTTCTGTAGGCTAATTAAGGAGGGTCTGTGTTCTGTAGGCTAATTAAGGAGGGTCTGTGTTCTGTAGGCTAATTCAGGAGGGTTTGTGTTCTGTAGGCTAATTAAGGAGGGTCTGTGTTCTGTAGGCTAATTCAGGAGGGTTTGTGTTCTGTAGGCTAATTAAGGAGGGTCTGTGTTCTGTAGGCTAATTAAGGAGGGTCTGTGTTCTGTAGGCTAATTAAGGAGGGTCTGTGTTCTGTAGGCTAATTCAGGAGGGTTTGTGTTCTGTAGGCTAATTAAGGAGGGTCTGTGTTCTGTAGTCTAATTCAGGAGGGTTTGTGTTCTGTAGGCTAATTAAGGAGGATCTGTGTTCTGTAGGCTAATTAAGGAGGGTCTGTGTTCTGTAGGCTAATTCAGGAGGGTCTGTGTTCTGTAGGCTAATTCAGGAGGGTCTGTGTTCTGTAGGCTAATTAAGGAGGGTCTGTGTTCTGTAGGCTAATTCAGGAGGGTTTGTGTTCTGTAGGCTAATTAAGGAGGGTCTGTGTTCTGTAGGCTAATTCAGGAGGGTTTGTGTTCTGTAGGCTAATTAAGGAGGGTCTGTGTTCTGTAGGCTAATTAAGGAGGGTCTGTGTTCTGTAGGCTAATTAAGGAGGGTCTGTGTTCTGTAGGCTAATTCAGGAGGGTCTGTGTTCTGTAGTCTAATTCAGGAGGGTCTGTGTTCTGTAGGCTAATTAAGGAGGGTCTGTGTTCTGTAGGCTAATTAAGGAGGGTCTGTGTTCTGTAGGCTAATTAAGGAGGGTCTGTGTTCTGTAGGCTAATTAAGGAGGGTCTGTGTTCTGTAGGCTAATTCAGGAGGGTTTGTGTTCTGTAGGCTAATTAAGGAGGGTCTGTGTTCTGTAGGCTAATTAAGGAGGGTCTGTGTTCTGTAGGCTAATTAAGGAGGGTCTGTGTTCTGTAGGCTAATTAAGGAGGGTCTGTGTTCTGTAGGCTAATTCAGGAGGGTTTGTGTTCTGTAGGCTAATTAAGGAGGGTCTGTGTTCTGTAGGCTAATTCAGGAGGGTTTGTGTTCTGTAGGCTAATTAAGGAGGATCTGTGTTCTGTAGGCTAATTAAGGAGGGTCTGTGTTCTGTAGGCTAATTCAGGAGGGTCTGTGTTCTGTAGGCTAATTCAGGAGGGTCTGTGTTCTGTAGGCTAATTAAGGAGGGTCTGTGTTCTGTAGGCTAATTCAGGAGGGTTTGTGTTCTGTAGGCTAATTAAGGAGGGTCTGTGTTCTGTAGGCTAATTCAGGAGGGTTTGTGTTCTGTAGGCTAATTAAGGAGGGTCTGTGTTCTGTAGGCTAATTAAGGAGGGTCTGTGTTCTGTAGTCTAATTCAGGAGGGTCTGTGTTCTGTAGGCTAATTCAGGAGGGTCTGTGTTCTGTAGTCTAATTCAGGAGGGTCTGTGTTCTGTAGGCTAATTAAGGAGGGTCTGTGTTCTGTAGGCTAATTAAGGAGGGTCTGTGTTCTGTAGGCTAATTCAGGAGGGTCTGTGTTCTGTAGTCTAATTCAGGAGGGTCTGTGTTCTGTAGGCTAATTAAGGAGGGTCTGTGTTCTGTAGGCTAATTAAGGAGGGTCTGTGTTCTGTAGGCTAATTCAGGAGGTCCAGACGTACGTGGAGCAGCTGGGAGAGCAGTGTTCTGCCAACGCAGTAGTGACTGGGTGAGTAGTGACTGGGTGAGTTGATC
Source organism: Protomyctophum parallelum (assembly GCF_964188405.1). NCBI lineage: Eukaryota > Metazoa > Chordata > Actinopteri > Myctophiformes > Myctophidae > Protomyctophum > Protomyctophum parallelum. Next base: position 45,768,779 of record NC_139704.1, on the reverse strand, counting down.
AGTAGTGACTGGGTGAGTAGGGTCAGTAGTGACTGGGTGAGTAGTGACTGGGTGAGTAGTGACTGGGTGAGTTGATCAGTAGTGACTGGGTGAGTAGGGTCAGTAGTGACTGGGTGAGTAGTGACTGGGTGAGTAGTGACTGGGTGAGTTGATCAGTAGTGACTGGGTGAGTAGGGTCAGTAGTGACTGGGTGAGTAGTGACTGGGTGAGTAGTGACTGGGTGAGTTGATCAGTAGTGACTGGGTGAGTAGGGTCAGTAGTGACTGGGTGAGTAGTGACTGGGTGAGTAGTGACTGGGTGAGTTGATCAGTAGTGACTGGGTGAGTAGTGACTGGGTGAGTTGATCAGTAGTGACTGGGTGAGTAGGGTCAGTAGTGACTGGGTGAGTAGTGACTGGGTGAGTAGTGACTGGGTGAGTTGATCAGTAGTGACTGGGTGAGTTGATCAGTAGTGACTGGGTGAGTAGGGTCAGTAGTGACTGGGTGAGTAGTGACTGGGTGAGTAGTGACTGGGTGAGTTGTGACTGGGTGAGTTGATCAGTAGTGACTGGGTGAGTTGATCAGTAGTGACTGGGTGAGTTGATCAGCCCTTCCTCTACTAGCCCATTTATTTTTAGCTGTGAATTTAACTTCAGCCACTAGAGGGTGCTCCTGAAGCACGGGCCATTTAGAACAGGAACCCCTTACATATTTGATTGTACTTTGAGTGTTTCTCTGCATGTGTCTCATCCTCCTGTTGCTTCCAGTGAGGACAGGGACGAGCAGATGATTGTACTTGTTAGTGTAACTTAGATGTTTCTCTGCATGTGTCTCATCCTCCTGTTTCCTCCAGTGAGGACAGGGACGAGCAGATGATTGTACTTTGAGTGTAACTTAGATATCTCTCTGCATGTGTCTTATCCTCCTGTTTCCTCCAGTGAGGACAGGGACGAGCAGATGATTGTACTTTGAGTGTAACTTAGATGTTTCTCTGCATGTGTCTCATCCTCCTGTTTCCTCCAGTGAGGACAGGGACGAGCAGATGATTGTACTTGTTAGTGTAACTTAGATGTTTCTCTGCATGCGTCTTATCCTCCTGTTTCCTCCAGTGAGGACAGGGACGAGCAGATGATTGTACTTGTTAGTGTAACTTAGATGTTTCTCTGCATGTGTCTCATCCTCCTGTTTCCTCCAGTGAGGACAGGGACGAGCAGATGGCTCGTACGTGTGCGCTGGCCTTCCTCAGCCGCCTGGAGGGCTCCGATCCACTGCACGAGAAGCTGATGGAGGAGCTGGTTACCCTTCTCCTGAACAAGGTGCTTTTGACCTGTGAACCTGTGAACCTGTGAACCCTTCACGTGAGATTGTCAACAGCTCTCTTCCATCTGATCATGTTGATTGTTCCAGTGGGTTGTAATAAAGATGCGTTTCTCTCTCTGTTTTCACATTTATTCTGCGGAAGAGGCAGACTCAATGTGTCACTTATATGGTGCAATAAATGCATCTGTCGCATTGGAGCCCTAAGTGGGCTAGCGTTTTCTTTACTGTATTCTGTATTCTGATCGTCACTCAGCAGCTGCCCACGTTTTGGATGGGGATGTGCCATAAGCCAAATTCCAATACCCAGAATCTCGGCTACTCGCTCACTCGCACTCAGTCACTCCAGCAAGGTTGTGTTATGGTGGAATTGGTGACCTGCTGAAATATGTGACAACCGTGTAGACAATCACATAATGTAAATGTGTCCTAATGTCAATTGTTGCAGTTTGTTCATTAGCAGAGTTCAACCTAACTGTATTTAGGCCATGTATTTAAAGACTTCCATGTAATAGTTGTGTGAACAAGATGGTCACATATTTGGCAGGTCACCAATTTCACCGTCATTTGCCATGCTGGAGTGAGCGAGTGTGAGTGAGCGAGTGGCCGAGATATTGGGTATTGGAATTTGGCTATAGAGTATAAAGAAGGATAGAGACTGAACTGGCGCGAAGCTCCGCCCCCAGATTTTGGTGGTCAAATGCGGAAGTGCAACCGAGCGCTCGATGTTAAAGCCCAGCTGCTGCACTGGGTTTCCCGGTCATGAATCCACAGGTCCGCCTGCAGTCCCTCCTCTTACCACTAGGGCCCAGTGCTTCAGCGTCGGAGCGCCTCACTGGCCCCTTGGGATGTGCATGTCATTTGTCTCTTTTCCCTTAACCCATTCTGACCTGAGATCAGATTCATACGAGGTTTCCACTGGACACACACTGGTCTGATTAACCCATTCTGACCTGAGATCAGATTCTAAAAATGTCAGTAGTTCTTCGATTCTTTTCAAAAATAGCAGACCTACAAGCTCGTAGCGCACCACTTGGTGGCGCGCTATGAGTTTGTAGATCTGCTATTTTTCAATAGCTAAAGCATAACATGATGCTAACACCAAAATGGGTTCCCGTTCAGAATGGGTTAACACATGGACGCATTAGGGGTTGCACTAGTGTCTCATATTTTGGCCACATTTTGTATTGTTTTTTTTTTGTTTTGTGTTAAGTAAAGTACTTGAGTAAATGTACTGAGTTACTTTACACCACTGGGACCACGTGTAACATCTTGACAATGATCTCTCCCCATTCCCTCCAGGACAAGGATACATCAAGGTCTAACATCTTGACAATGTTCTCTCCCCATTCCCTCCAGGACAAGGATACATCAAGGCCTAACATCTTGACAATGATCTCTCCCCATTCCCCCCAGGACAAGGAGATATCAAGGTCTAACATCTTGACAATGATCTCTCCCCATTCCCCCCAGGACAAGGAGATATCAAGGTCTAACATCTTGACAATGTTCTCTCCCCATTCCCTCCAGGACAAGGATACTGTACATCAAGGTCTAACATCTTGACAATGATCTCTCCCCATTCCTCCCAGGACAAGGAGATATCAAGGTCTAACATCTTGACAATGATCTCTCCCCATTCCCCCCAGGACAAGGATACATCAAGGTCTAACATCTTGACAATGATCTCTCCCCATTCCCCCCAGGACAAGGAGATATCAAGGTCTAACATCTTGACAATGATCTCTCCCCATTCCCCCCAGGACAAGGAGATATCGAGGTCAAAAGTGCGTTACTATAACAACTCCCTGCAGCATCGTGTGAAGAACCGGGTGTGGCAGACACTGCTGCTGCTGCTGCCCAAACTGAAGGAGGTGAAGGGCTTGTTTTATATGCATTTCTTAATCAATGAATCAATTAACCTGAACCCATTTTGACCTGAGATCAGATTCTAAAAATGTCTTCTACATCCTGACAGTTTTCTGAAAAAGCTACGTTTCTATGTCAGTGGTTTTTCGATTTTTCAAAAATAGCAGACCTACAAGCTCGTAGCGCGCCACTCGGTGGCGCGCTATGAGCTTGTAGATCTGCTATTTTTGAATAGCTAAAGCATGACATAATGCTAACACCAAAAGGGGGCTGTCATTATTCTGTCTATAGATTAAAACCAAAACAAGAAGCGTGTTTTATATTCGATTCTTAACCCATTTTGACCTGAGATCAGATTCTAAAAATGTCTTCTAAATCCTGACAGTTTTCTGAAAAAGCTACGTTTCTATGTCAGTCATTCTTTGATTTTTCAAAAATAGCAGACCTACAAGTTCATAGCACGCCACTCGGTGACGCGCTATGAGCTTGTAGATCTGCACCAAAAGTGGCTCCCGCCCCAAAATGGGTTAAGTGTTATTTTAACTTTGTTTATACTTCATATTATGCAGTGTCGTGTTATAATAGCTGATCTTGCAAAGCGCTGCGACTGTTGTTTTTCTTGCTAGGCTATTTTAACTATTTGTATTGCTTTTCAATGATTATTTTGGTTGAAATTAACGATTAGCCCGATTTAAGTGTTGCACCCCTAAAACTAACAATGAGAAAGTAACTGTGTGCGTACATGTGTGTGGGCGTGTGTGTGTGTGTGCGACTGCGTGTGTGTGTGTGTGTGTGTGTGTGTGTGCAGGAGTTTGTGGTCACGGTGCTGAACCAGGTCTTTGAGGCAGGGTTCTGCAGTAACCAGGCCTCCGTAAAGTACCTGATGGAGTGGATGATGATCCTCATACTGTTCCACTACCCACAACACATAGAGCGGCTGTGGGCCTGCTTCAATGTGGTGAGTTCCTCAATGCACATCTACCAATGATTTTAACTCATTTTGACCTGAGATCACATCCTAAAAAATGTCTGTTTGAAAATGACAGTTTTCTGAAAGAGCTATGTTTCTATGTCAGTCGTTCTTCGATTTTTCAAAAATAGCAGACCTACAAGCTTGTAGCGAGCCACTCGGTGGTGCGCTATGAGCTTGTAGATCTGCTATTTTTCAATAGCTAAAGCATAACATAATGCTAACAACAAAAGGGGTTCCCGCCCAAATTGGGTTAAGCAGTTGCAGCGTGCGTGTCACAATTCTTTCAAAGATAGCAGATATACAGTACAAGCTCATAGTGCGTCAAATATACTTTTAAAAGCAAACATTTTTCAACTCAAATCTTTTCTTCTGGGGGACGGTGGGACAGAAAATGTTGAGCACTGTTAGGATAGCATTTAGAAGACCTCAGGCCTCATTCTAAAACTGATCAAATCTCAACATCAGTTTGCTGATGTTTCTTCTGTTCATGAGGCTTTCCCCATCTCCAGCTGTGATGTATTCATGATTTTGCTTGCTTTCCTTTGATTTGGTGTTGCAGTATTTTCATCCTGCCTGTTCATCTGGGAGCGGCTGGGGTTCATTTGGTGGAAACGATTAGTAGGCTTAATTAAAATAATTTGAGTTTGGGGTTGAACATGGGGCACAGTCAAAATGACAGTCGGTCATCTCTCATCGACACAAAGCGCTTGTGTTTCTATTTTTTCATTTTTTTTTTCACTTAATTTTTATTGAAGGAAAAACAGACAAGAAAAAAACAACTGACAAGACTATACGGAAAGAAAAAGAAAAGACAAAAAGTAAAAGAAAAAAGGCTGCATTTTTCATATTACAAAAAACATTCAATGAAATCCTATTGCAATATCGCTAGGCTGAGAGAAGAGATTCCACTTTTCCCACTTTTTATAGAATTTATCCTCTTGTAGTCTAAGTATGAATGTTTTTTCCATAGCATACAGTTCCTCAATAATATCCATTGATCTTTCGTTGGTGGGTCCTGCTGGCACCAGCGTCGTGTGATTGCTTTTTTACTTGCTGCTAAGAGGATCTTGATTAAATATTTATCATGTATTAGAAACTCTTCAGGGATATTTCCCAACAGTAGAAAAGGAACAGACAGAGGTATCTCAAAACACAGAATGGTCTCCAAGGTGGAGTGGATGTCCTGCCAGTATTTCTGAATTTTAGGACAAGGTGTTTCATTGTTTTAATGGTCGTGTGCGGTTGGCGTTTTTGCTTGTATTCAGGATGTAGAAAAGACCAAGACGAGCATCTGCACCTTCCTGTCAGTCCTCGTCCATCTGAACATCATTCTGCCCTTGACGAAAGATAAGGTACAGTATGACGAAAGATAAGGTACAGTATGGCACTGGTTTCCAAACCTTTCAGCCTGTGACCCAAAAGAGACATCTGATGTCTCCCCGGGACCCAAACTAGTGAAAATAGCAGATCTACAAGCTCACAACGTGTCAGATCGCAACAACGTTGGCTGGTTGTATGTGGAACAGCAGCAACATTATGTTTAGAAGGATACCTAAACATCCTAAAACCTTCGGTCATGAAATTTTGCTCTGCTTTCTCTCTCTCTCTCTCTATCTCTCTCTCTCTCTATCTCTCTCTCTCTCTCTCCCTCTCTCTCTCTCTCTCAGGCAGTGCAGTGGCGCAGAGCGCTGGACGTGTGCCTGCAGTGGTGCTTCTGCCACAACTTCAGCGTGCGTCTGTACGCCCTGCTGGCCCTGAAGAGAGTGTGGTCCCTGGGCCCCGGGGTCCGGGAGGAGGCCCAGGCCCAGCAGGGTCCATGCGACGGTCTGGGAGGGTTAGCCTCCGTCGTGGAGACCTGCCTGAACCAGGCCGAGGCCATGCAGAACTCTGGGTGAGCGTAGGATAGGATAGGCCGAGGCCATGCAGAACTCTGGGTGAGCGTAGGATAGGATAGGCCGAGGCCATGCAGAACTCTGGGTGAGCATAGGATAGGATAGGCCGAGGCCATGCAGAACTCTGGGTGAGCGTAGGATAGGATAGGATAGCAGCGCAGCACTTGCACTAGCCTCGACGACCTAAGGGGCGCATGCAAAGGCTAAACGTATGTAATTTACATAGCATTTTATGTAGAACTCATTTTGGGGGTCCTTGGCGAGAAACGGTTTGAGAACTACTGATGCTTACAGAGCATCAGGTCTTAACCCATTCTGAACGGGAACCCCTTTTGGTGTTAGCATCACGTCATGCTTTAGCTATTGAAAAATAGCAGATCTACAAGCTCATAGCGCGCCACCGAGTGGCGCGCTACGAGCTTGTAGGTCTGCTATTTTTGAAAAAAATCGAAGAACGACTGACATTTTTTAGAATCTGATCTCAGGTCAGAATGGGTTGATCAGACCAGTGTGTGTCCAGTGGAAACCTCGTATGAATCTGATCTCAGGTCAGAATGGGTCAATGCGTTAAAGCAAGTTATTATTTCACATAGCCATTTAAACCCTGTTATACTTCACTGACCCCGGAGCCCCCCAGGGGTCTATACAAACCCAGGCCCACCAAATCTCTTTGGCGAAAATAGCCGATCTATAAACTCGTGACGTGACATGATGTGACGTGTTGGTGATATTATTCCACTTGTTGCGATGCTGTGATAAAAGTGTCGTTTGTCTACTCTACACCCATGTGCCCTGTAGAAATGCCAACAAGAACTGGATCAGAATTCAGGAACATTTCTTCTTCGGTGCCTTCCATCCTATCAGGGACTACAGCATCGAGGTGCCTCTTCTTCATATCACGTCAAATTATGTGGAAATTAATCGTTCACCCGTTTTGTACAAAACAGAGCAGTACCAGTAATTCTGTCCCCCTCCCCTTATCTCCTACCCCTCGTCCGTATATACCTAGACCATATTCCACACGTTTCCCAGTCTGTCCGAGGTATCGGATGACGAGTGGATCCCGCCGTGGAAGTTTGAGAAGCTGTCGGGTTTCTCCGAGAGTCCCACGCTCCCGCTCAGGAACCCCGTCCCAGACCTGAGCCAGCTGCCGCCGGGCGACTGGGTCCAGCAGGACAAAGGTAACAGAGCCTGCCCCCCCCCCCCCCCCCCACACACACACACACACACTGGACTGGGTCCAGCAGGACAAAGGTAACAGAGCCTGCCCCCCCCCCCCCACACACACACACACACACACTGGACTGGGTCCAGCAGGACAAAGGTAACAGAGCCTGCCCCCCCCCCACACACACACACACACACACTGGACTGGGTCCAGCAGGACAAAGGTAACAGAGCCTGCCCCCCCCCCCCCCCCCCACACACACACACACACACACACACACTGGACTGGGTCCAGCAGGACAAAGGTAACAGAGCCTGCCCCCCCCCCCCCACACACACACACACACACACACACACACACACACTGGACTGGGTCCAGCAGGACAAAGGTAACAGAGCCTGCCCCCCCCCCCCCACACACACACACACACACACACACACACTGGACTGGGTCCAGCAGGACAAAGGTAACAGAGCCTGCTCTCTGACGCTCTGACCATAAACTTAGTTTTGTGATCAAGTTTTTATTTTTATTTTATTTTATTTTATTAAAAATGGGGTGCCCCCCCCCCCCCCCCACACACACACACACACACACACACCGCATAGGTTGAACAGCATAGACAGGAAGGATAAGTAAGCAAATAAGTGACAATACAGTAAAGAACTGAAGAAGAAGAAAATCAGGTACAGTACAATACAATTGAAAAGTGAGAAGAAAATAACAATAATCAAGACAATAGTTAATTGTGGCAAAAAAAGCGATGGCGAAAAAAGCGATGGCGAAAAAAGCGATGGCGAAAAAAAGCGATGGCCAAAAAAGCGATGGCCAAAAAAAGCGATGGCGAAAAAAGCGATGGCAAAAAAAGCGATGGCGAAAAAAGCGATGGCGAAAAAAAGCGATGGTCAAAAAAGCGATGGCCAAAAAAAGCGATGGCGAAAAAAGCGATGGCGAAAAAAGCGATGGCGAAAAAAGCGATGGCCAAAAAAGCGATGGCCAAAAAAAGCGATGGCCAAAAAAGCGATGGCGAAAAAAGCGATGGCGGAAAAAGCGATGGCGAAAAAAAGCGATGGCGAAAAAAGCGATGGCGAAAAAAGCGATGGCGAAAAAAGCGATGGCCAAAAAAAGCGATGGCCAAAAAAGCGATGGCAAAAAAGCGATGGCCAAAAAAAGCGATGGCAAAAAAGCGATGGCAAAAAAAGCGATGGCGAAAAAAGCGATGGCGAAAAAAGCGAAAAAAGCGATCGGCGAAAAAAGCGATGGCGAAAAAAGCGATGGCCAAAAAAAGCGATGGCGAAAAAAGCGATGGCGAAAAAAGCGATGGCGAAAAAAGCGATGGCGAAAAAAGCGATGGCGGAAAAAGCGATGGCGAAAAAAAGCGATGGCGAAAAAAGCGATGGCGAAAAAAGCGATGGAAAAAAGCGGAAAAAAGCGGAAAAAAGCGATGGCGAAAAAAGCGATGGCAAAAAAAGCGATGGCGAAAAAAGCGATGCCAAAAAAAGCGATGGCGAAAAAAGCGATGGCGAAAAAAGCGATGGCGAAAAAAGCGATGGAGAAAAAAGCGATGGAAAAAAGCGATGGCGAAAAAAGCGATGGAAAAAAGCGATGGAAAAAAGCGATGGCGAAAAAAGCGATGGCGAAAAAAGCGATGGCGAAAAAAGCGATGGCGAAAAAAAGCGATGGCGAAAAAAAGCGATGGCGAAAAAAGCGATGGCGAGAAAAGCGATGGCGAAAGAAGCGATGGCGAAAAAAAGCGATGGCCAAAAAAGCGATGGCCAAAAAAAAGCGAAGGCGAAAAAAGCGATGGAAAAAAGCGATGGAAAAAAGCGATGGAAAAAAGCGATGGAAAAAAGCGATGGAAAAAAGCGATGGCGAAAAAAGCGATGGCGAAAAAAGTGATGGCGAAAAAAGCGATGGCGGAAAAGCGATGGAAAAAAGCGGAAAAAAGCGATGGCGAAAAATGCGATGGCCGAAAAAGCGATGGCCAAAAAAAGCGATGGCGAAAAAAGCGATGGCAAAAAAGCGATGGCCAAAAAAAGCGATGGCAAAAAAGCGATGGCAAAAAAAGCGATGGCCAAAAAAAGCGATGGCGAAAAAAGCGATGGCAAAAAAGCGATGGCCAAAAAAAGCGATGGCAAAAAAGCGATGGCGAAAAAAGCGAAAAAAGCGATCGGCGATGGCGATGGCGAAAAAAGCGATGGCCAAAAAAAGCGATGGCGAAAAAAGCGATGGCGAAAAAAGCGATGGCGAAAAAAGCGATGGCGGAAAAAGCGATGGCGAAAAAAAGCGATGGCGAAAAAAGCGATGGCGAAAAAAGCGATGGCGAAAAAAGCGATGGCGAAAAAAGCGATGGCGGAAAAAGCGATGGCAAAAAAAGCGATGCCGAAAAAAGCGATGGCGAAAAAAGCGATGGCGGAAAAAGCGATGGCGAAAAAAGCGATGGAAAAAAGCGATGGAAAAAAGCGATGGCGAAAAAAGCGATGGCGAAAAAAGCGATGGCCAAAAAAGCGATGGCCAAAAAAAAGCGATGGCGAAAAAAGCGATGGCAAAAAAAAAGCGATGGCAAAAAAAAGCGATGGCAAAAAAAGCGATGGAAAAAGGCGATGGAAAAAAGCGATGGCCAAAAAAGCGGAAAAAAGCGATGGCGAAAAAAGCGATGGCAAAAAAAGCCATGGCGAAAAAAGCGATGGCGAAAAAAGCGATGGAAAAAAGCGTAAAAAAGCGATGGCGAAAAAAGCGATGGCGAAAAAAGCGATGGCCAAAAAAAGCGATGGAAAAAAGCGATGGCGAAAAAAGCGGAAAAAAGCGATGCCGAAAAAAGCGATGGCGAAAAAAGCGATGGCGGAAAAAGCGATGGCGAAAAAAGCGATGGAAAAAAGCGATGGAAAAAAGCGATGGCGAAAAAAGCGATGGCCAAAAAAGCGATGGCCAAAAAAAAGCGATGGCGAAAAAAGCGATGGCAAAAAAAAAGCGATGGCAAAAAAAGCGATGGAAAAAGGCGATGGAAAAAAGCGATGGCCAAAAAAGCGGAAAAAAGCGATGGCGAAAAAAGCGATGGCAAAAAAAGCCATGGCGAAAAAAGCGATGGCGAAAAAAGCGATGGAAAAAAGCGTAAAAAAGCGATGGCGAAAAAAGCGATGGAAAAAAGCGATGGCGAAAAAAGCGATGGCCAAAAAAAGCAATGGCCAAAAAAGCGATGGAAAAAAGCGGAAAAAAGCGATGGCCAAAAAAGCGATGGCCAAAAAAGCGATGGCAAAAAAAGCGATGGCCAAAAAAGCGATGGCCAAAAAAGCGATGGCCAAAAAAAAGCGAAGGCGAAAAAAGCGATGGCAAAAAAAAAGCGATGGCCAAAAAAAGCGATGGCCAAAAAAAGCGATGGCGAAAAAAAGCGATGGCGAAAAAAGCGATGGCGAAAAAAGCGAAAAAAGCGATCGGCGAAAAAAGCGATGGCGAAAAAAGCGATGGCCAAAAAAGCGATGGCGAAAAAAGCGATGGCGAAAAAAGCGATGGCGGAAAAAGCGATGGCGAAAAAAAGCGATGGCGAAAAAAGCGATGGCGAAAAAAGCGATGGCGAAAAAAGCGATGGAAAAAAGCGATGGAAAAAAGCGGAAAAAAGCGATGGCGAAAAAAGCGATGGCGAAAAAAGCCATGCCAAAAAAAGCGATGGCGAAAAAAGCGATGGCGAAAAAAGCGATGGAGAAAAAAGCGATGGAAAAAAGCGATGGAAAAAAGCGATGGCGAAAAAAGCGATGGAAAAAAGCGATGGAAAAAAGCGATGGCGAAAAAAGCGATGGCGAAAAAAGCGATGGCGAAAAAAGTGATGGCGAAAAAAGCGATGGCGGAAAAAGCGATTGGCGAAAAAAAGCGATGGCGAAAAAAGCGATGGCGAAAAAAGCGATGGAAAAAAGCGATGGAAAAAAGCGGAAAAAAGCGATGGCGAAAAAAGCGATGGCAAAAAAAGCGATGGCGAAAAAAGCGATGCCAAAAAAAGCGATGGCGAAAAAAGCGATGGCGAAAAAAGCGATGGCGAAAAAAGCGATGGAGAAAAAAGCGATGGAAAAAAGCGATGGCGAAAAAAGCGATGGCGAAAAAAGCGATGGCGAAAAAAGCGATGGCGAAAAAAGCGACATGTTAATTGCATGATTTAAGTTTTTTAAGATGTTTAGTGCGTTTTCTGTTGCCCCATTGGTTTACTCTGACCATAAACGTGTCTACTGTGCAGTGTTGATTTTGACAGTAACTTTTTATTTCGTTTTTAGTCGCCCTGCGATGCGATGTGAGCTTGTAGATCTGCTATTTTCAGAGCGCAACCAAACATAAAATTACTCATCTTTTACTTCTACTGGATCTCTTCTCCACTAGTCCCTCCCTAACATTTTGGTCTAGTTTAATTTTTTTGACCAAATTGTCAATATATTTAGTCTTAGTTTTAGCAGCATAGTTTAGTTTTTGTTTAGTTTTTATTTTGTTTTTGTCAGTGAAAAAAGGTAGTCGACAATTTTAGGCGTCGATGCCATCAAGGCCGGCCAAATATATATTTATTTTGGCGACTTATGATATTTAGTCGACTAAAATACAATATGACTAAAACTAGTTTTCATCCAAAAGATCCAAACACTTGGTATCTGTCCGTGTCCGTCCGAGCAGCAGCAGGTGAACAGGACAGGGAGGAGCGCTGGGCGGAGGTGCAGAAGAAGATCACGCCGTGGCGCCTGGGCATCCACGAGCAGGAGCCCGAGCTGCAGCCGCTGGGCCCCCAGCAGAGAGCCTCCCGTCTGGGCATGAAGCTCCACGGAGCCCTGGTGGTGGTCGCCTCTCTCATCGACAAGCCCACCAACCTAGGAGGTCAGTACGGTAGCCTCGGACTGGAGACCCAGGCCCATTATATTTGGCTAATATGGTTTCTGCCTCGGATTCGGGTTCTTGGAAACGCCCCCCCCAGCCACTGTGTTAGTTTTACTGAGGTTAGGTTTAGGTATAGTTTACTGAGGTTAGGTTTAGGTATAGTTTTACTGAGGTTAAGGTTAGGGTTAGGTATAGTTTTACTGAGGTTAAGGTTAGGGTTAGGTATAGTTTTACTGAGGTTAAGGTTAGGGTTAGGTTTAGGTATAGTTTTACTGAGGTTAGGGTTAGGTTTAGGTATAGTTTTACTGAGGTTAGGGTTAGGGTTAGGTTTAGGTATAGTTTTACTGAGGTTAGGGTTAGGTTTAGGTGTAGGCTGTCAATCACAGCGACTGGCCAGTCACAGCACACCATTTACTCAAACCCGAGGCAGAAACTATATTAGCTTATATTTGAAAAGTAAAAAAAAAAAGCCTGGGCAAACGACCCAGAGGGGACGAATGGGAGAGGGGAGGCAGGTACATAGGTTGGTTGAACCAATAGGGAGCCGGCAACCGTTTCCCTCTTATGCCAAGAAAAACTTGGGCACTTTCAGGCTAGGAGGTCAGAGACGAGATCTGTGATTCAGGCCACGTTTAGACGACGGTCTCTATAGAAACAATCTCTATAATGCTCTCTCACGGTTCATACAGTGAATGAAATGATGTCCTCATATTGCCCATGTATTGTCCCACTGCTACTGTACCTCTCCTCACACCATAAACGGCTGCAGGTGATAAGCAGCTGAGTCTATTTGAACGTGTGTGGACCGAGGAAAAAGCCCTGTGGGCCAAACCAATATTGATATTTGATGTGCTCTTAAGTGTGCAGGGGCAGGCAAAGCCGCCACGTGTGTTGTGTAAATATGTAACTATGAATTAATTCACTCAATATTACACATTATACTGTCTATGGCCCTATATTAAGGGGTTGGATTTTGAAGGTGCATTTTACCATGTGGTAATACATAAATTGGCCTCGCTCTGCGCACAATCGTATTATGAAAGCCATATCGGCCCGTGTTGAACGCACACACATATGGCATACGACGTTCCTGAATATTTTAGCATTGTGGGAGTGTCCATATGTTAATTATTTTCGCTTTGCGCAATTTGCTAATAAGCCCCTTGACCTAAAAACACTCGGCGCATAACGATTAGACGTGGGTCTGACCACCTCATAAATGCAAAAAGCACTGTTTGATTTTACACTTGAGCTCTCTGGGAGGCTGCTGGAGTGTTGCCATGTCTGTTTATTATAAGCGGCTTATTTTTCTGTAAAGTTGCTTGTAAATATTGGTAGTGTACTAGTTGTGGTTGCTTTTCTTGTTTCTAAAGTGGTTATTTGGGCTTTTCTCCTAATGTTGTTTAAACCAGTGATCCTCACAAAGCACATTCCCATGTCAAGGATCCCCAGATGAATGCATTTGCCCAACTAAGGACGGCTAATCCAAAAATTATTTTTTTCCAAGATTACTTTTGAAAATAGCAGATCTACCAGCTCACAATGTATCACATTCATTCATTAAAACTATGAACTCTGACTGCAGGCGGATATATAATGATCATTATAACAATGTGCAAGAAAATATTTAAACAGATGGAAGAACTTTATATTTGTGGACAATCAAAATATGTTTTTTATTTTAATGTGGTGTCATTAAAATTAATCTGGATATGGCAGACTCACTATCTAGAAAATAAAAACATGGCACTTCATTTAAATAGGTTACAGACCCCTGTTATATGCACTTCTTTTGGGATTATTGTTATAGACCTATTTACTTGTTTCTATGAGACATGGCAACAGCGCTCTTTTTGCGGCTTTTTTTTGTAAAATGTTGAGATTAGAAACGGCCATAATTCTTTCATTTCTCAACCTTAAAAATAAATAAAAACATCTCCATAATCCTTGGGAAGTTTGCTTTCATACGCTGTATCACACCCGATTCAAGTCTTCTTCAATAAAATGCTACGAGCGAAGACCATATACCAGCAGCATTCAACTCATTCCTTCATCATGACTTGAATGAAATAAAATATAATACATTTTACTGGTGTTTTTCAATAGAAACAAATTATTTTGAGGCATAAAGGTGACAGCATGCAGTGCAATAGCAATAATTAACCCAAATGTGACGAAGTCATGTCATGTCTTCTATGGTGCCAGCCTGAAGAAATGTAATACCACGATCCCCAAAGTGCGCATTCCGTATGTTAACACTCCTTAAACACTCCCATGACTAATTCAAGGCCGTTTTGCGCAATCCACGGGGTGTCGAAAGCGCTTCTTAACATGCCCAAAATTGCTATATGACATTCCCCACGCCCCCAGCTCTAAAAACTGTAATATATGTAATATTATTGGAACTGGATAATCGACCTGCATACCCGTTTTAACAACAATCAAAAATGATTGATGTCTTTGGTAGTAATTCACACATGATTCACAACTGGACAATATCGTCTCTGTCGGGTGCAAACGTCATATGTCCGACTCCAAAACTGTTACTTCTCAAGATTCCAATTCCAAAAGTATCAGATCTACAAGTTTGAAGCGTGTCGTATGTTTCGAGCTTGTGGATCTGCTGCTTTTGATGCTCATGTGTGACGCTGTAGTGTGAGCGCCGTTCATTAAGAATTAACACTAAAAGTTAGAATTTGGATATAGGAGAACGTTTCTAGTCTCGAATTTTTAACCCACTGAAAACCAAACAGTGGTGTCCGTCTGTCTACACACAATGAAAAGACCGTTCTGACGTCTTCAGTGTCACGTTGGAAAAACCTTGTTCTGCTAGCTGTTCAGATGTGCATCATCATCATCATCCTCACTGTTGCTTCATACAGGATGTCGAGGAATACAACATGTTATGGAGATATCAGCGTGACAGGCTTTAACTTAAAAAAATGTTTGTGGTCATTTTAACATCTTCTTTGGCTTTTGTGAGCATGTAACGGCTCACCAAGCCAAGGTGAAACAATAAATGTGCTACAAGGGTGAACAATATGTGAGCAGGCTGAGCAGGACCAAAAGCAACAAAATATCCTATCACTGTACCCTATACTAAACTAAACCCCTCCAAATACTGACTATCTGACTGGTAAACAAAAGAAAACCCTAACTGACTGACTACTCTAATCTTATGCCTACCATCAAACAAAAGTACAAGTGAAGGTGCCTGCCTAACTAGCTAAGGTGATAACAGTGAGAATACTAATACAGAAAATACTTACTATACTACCTGCTCGTTATTCACAGTTCAATGAAAAGCACTTATATATGATATACTCTCTCTTAGGAGATTTCTTAGTAAATAGAATATATACAGGTTCAACACTCTTTGCCTGCACGGAGGGCACGCTGTCACTACTCTAGAGGAACAATGACAGACTGACAGCGGCCCGGAACACAGTCTTCAGTGGGACTTTATGTCATCAGGTGGGACAGGGTGGAACACAGTCTTCAGTGGGACTTTATGTCATCAGGTGGGACAGGGTGGAACACAGTCTTCAGTGGGACTTTATGTCATCAGGTGGGACAGGGTGGAACACAGTCTTCAGTGGGACTTTATGTCATCAGGTGGGACAGGGTGGAACACAGTCTTCAGTGGGACTTTATGTCATCAGGTGGGACAGGGTGGAACACAGTCTTCAGTGGGACTTTATGTCGTCAGGTGGGACAGGGTGGAACACAGTCTTCAGTGGGACCTTATGTCATCAGGTGGGACAGGGTGGAACACAGTCTTCAGTGGGACCTTATGTCATCAGGTGGGACAGGGTGGAACACAGTCTTCACTGGGACTTTATGTCATCAGGTGGGACAGGGTGGAACACAGTCTTCAGTGGGACTTTATGTCATCAGGTGGGACAGGGTGGAACACAGTCTTCAGTGGGACTTTATGTCATCAGGTGGGACAGGGTGGAACACAGTCTTCAGTGGGACTTTATGTCATCAGGTGGGACAGGGTGGAAGCGCTGGTTGGACGAGCAGGATTGGGAGTAGGCGGCCAATGGTGGAGCGTAGGGAACGCTCCCCACCAATGGCTGCGCAGGACTGATCTGCAGAGACGAGACAAAACAGGGCGCGCGCACAGACAAACACAGACATAATGGCAGACCCGACCCGCGCCCCGACATCCGTAACGGAGCACCCCAGACGGCTTTTGACCACTTCCAGACCCGTTATGGTCATTCAGCACTATAGCTCTTCATGTGTTTCTGGTAATAGGCATTATCCACTCGTTTTGTATTGTCCATGGCAAAAAAAGGGAACTTTGACAAATATGTCCAGAAGATTTGATGACCCCTTGCTGTGGATCACGTGTGTATTTGTGTCTCCCAGGTCTGTGCCGGACCTGTGAGATCTTTGGGGCCAGTGTGTTGGTGTTGGACAGCCTCCGTCACGTCACTGACAAACACTTCCAGGCCCTGAGCGTCTCCTCTGAGCTGTGGCTCCCGCTGCAAGAGGTGGAGTAGAACGGCCTTGTCCGTCATCACAATTTACAATTTAGCAGTCCCTCTTAACCCATTCTGACCTGAGATCAGATTTAAAAAAAAATCTTCTACATCCTGACAGTTTTCATTCTGACCTGAGATCAGATTCTAAAAATGTCTTCTACGTCAGTCGCTCTTCGATTTTTCAAAAATAGCAGACCTACAAGCTCGTAGCGCGCCACTCGGTGGCGCGCTATGAGCTTGTAGATCTGCTATTTTTCAATAGCTAAAGCACGACATGATGCTAACACCAAAATGGGTTCCAGAGAGATTTACAGTAAGCGAGAACAACACATGGTAATACATCAAGTACATAAAAATAGTCGGCAAGAATCATAAGGAAGCTAAGAACCTAGCATTTGTCTAACAGTAGAAAACACGTACAGTAAAGCTATATGCGTAACATTTTAGTCATTATGAACGACGGATAAAAGTACGAGATTTCCCGCAAAATCCACCCGCTCATGCTGTCAAATTTATAGGGCTTATAGTATAGGCATAGGGCATTAACTTACGAAAAACACAAAGAATGTGGAGATAAGAAATATGTTTTTGTTTTTGTTCAGGTGAAGCCTGCGGTGTTGCCTGACTTCCTGCTGCTGAAGAAGAGTGAAGGCTATTGCATTGTGGGAGTGGAACAGACAGCCAACAGCCACAGTCTGCAGGACTATCAGTTCCCAGAGAAGACACTGCTGCTTCTGGGGTAAGAGGAGGGTCTTAAGACCAGGTCCATGGTCCATTAAGACCATGAGACCAGATTCTACAAATGTCTTCTACATCCTGACAGTTTTCTGAAAAAGCTATGTTTCTATGTGAAGATGTGCACTCGTTTTCACGATTCTTTTCAAAAATAGCTGATCAACAAGCTCATTACATTGGCCATATTGTGTATAGCTAAGCCTACTTCTAATGAGCACATTGATCAGGTATTTTCTCAGGTGTGTGTCTGTGTTGACATAATCCATTTTGTCAATCAGTGTGTGCAGATTCTGAATATTTACAATGATGCATTCAACTCGGTTAAAATGTAACCCATTGCACAAAAACTGACCCCACAACCCCCCTTTCCACTGCCTGACCTTCTGCATGTGTTAGTTACAGTTAATAATAATAATAATAACTTGGATTTATATAGCGCCTTTCAAGAAACCCAAGGACGCTTTACAAGACAAAAAACAAAACTAGTTGCCAAAAGCCAGAGTGAACAAATGTCTCTTCAGTGCAGACTTGAAAGAGTTCAATGTAGGAGTCTGGCGGATCTCCAAGGGGAGAGAGTTCCAGAGGGCAGGGGCTGCCACGTAGAAGGCTCTATGGATCTACACTAGAGATCTATGGATCTACACTAGAGAGAGTTCCAGAGGGCAGGGGCTGCCACGTAGAAGGCTCTATGGATCTACACTAGAGATCTATGGATCTACACTAGAGAGAGTTCCAGAGGGCAGGGGCTGCCACGTAGAAGGCTCTATGGATCTACACTAGAGATCTATGGATCTACACTAGAGATCTATGGATCTACACTAGAGAGAGTTCCAGAGGGCAGGGGCTGCCACGTAGAAGGCTCTATCGCCGAGAGTCCGCCGTTTTGCGTGACGGATGGTGAGGAGTTCCATGTCCGAAGACCTCAGGTTCCGCTCAGGGGTGTTAGTCCTTGAGGAGGTCAGTCAAGTACTGTGGGGCCAGGGCATGGAGGGATGTGTAGGTGAGGAGGAGCAGTTTGTAGTGTACTTAACCGGGAGCCAGTGGAGATGTTTGAGGGTGGGGGTGATGTGCTGCATGCTATTACATGTTTATGTGGCCTCCTGGGAGCATGTTCTCATGGGCCGTTACCAGAGAGAGAACATGCTTCTTGTTGAGGCTCGCCGGGCTGTAATGGGCTCTCCCCCGGGACAGGAGAACAGGATATGGATTACTCACACACCCGTACAGTACAGTACAGTACAGTACAGTACAGTACAGTACAGTACAGTACAGTACAGTACAGTACAGTACAGTACAGTACAGTACAGTACAGTACAGTATGATAACTTCACCATCATGCTCTCTGTATAGCTCAGAACAGCTTCTCAAACATTTAGGGTTTTTCAGTACAACCTGGGTTTCTCATTTTGTAAGACCAAAACTGTTCAAATTCAAAAGTACCGGCTCGAACACAGAGTTTCAAGCTTTGCAGATCTGCTACTTCTGATGCTATAGTGTAGTGTGTGCAAGTAGGACCATGTGAAGATAAGAGGTTTCAGGTTTCTTTCTGCCCAACGAAATATGAATCACTTTACAACCCTTTAAGTGTTGCTGTTGAACTGTTTAGAGGGAGAATGTTCCGTGGTGCTTTAACTGAGTAGCTTTTACTCAAATTGTTGAAAAACGTTGACTACCTTTTGTCATAGACTAAATGTTAGGGAGGGACTCGTGGAGAAGAGATCCAGTAGTCATTTTATGTTTGGTTGTGCACCGGGTGTTGCACACTGAAAATAGCAGATCTACAATATCATCTACAAGCTTTGTCTAAGATTTGTCTATTTCTCCGCATGCAACCAAAAATGTAACATCAGAAAACAGATCAAATAATGGCTAAAACTAAATGGAATTTTATTCAAATGACTATGACTAAAACCCAAATCAAAATGTACTGTCAAAATCAACATTGGTTTGCAAATGCCACTGTTTGTTCTAGCCCACCTCATTCATAAAGGTGTGCGTGCGTGTGCTTCAGTTTATCTGTTAACCCATTCTGAACGGGCACCCATTTTGGTGTCGGCATCATGTTATGCTTTAGCTATTGAAAAATAGCAGATCTACAAGCTCATATCGCGCCACCGAGTGGCGCGATACGAGCTTGTAGGTCTGCTATTTTTGAAAAATCGAAGAGCGACTGACATTTTTAGAATGTGATCTCAGGTCAGAATGGGTTCATCAGACCAGTGTGTGTCCAGTGGAAACCTGGTATGAATCTGATCTCAGGTCAGAATGGGTTGAGTCCATACTGCCTTTGTGTGAGGGCAGCTGTGCTGTCCCCACAGCGCACAGCATGGTCCTGCTGCCTTAATGGACTATTACATTATTACTACACTGTTATCTCAGCCCAGTTACCTCAGGATTAACCCATGCCTGAGACCAGATTCTAGTACAAATGTCTAGTTTTCTGAAAAACCCAAGTCAGTGGTTCTCAGTACTTTTGGTACTTTAAGTACATTTTTAAGTCAATTATTTTGTACTTTTTTGCATTTTGAATGTCTATATTGCAGAATGGATACAAAACATGCGAGTACTTTTCCCGACCACGGTTAATTATCCTTTCCTACCCTGTCTGTGTCTTTCTTCCGCGTTCCTTTCGTAGCAACGAGCGGGAAGGCATCCCGGCCAACCTACTGCAGCTGCTGGATGTGTGTGTGGAGATTCCCCAGCAAGGCGTCATCCGTTCGCTCAACGTGCACGTGAGCGCCGCCCTGCTGATCTGGGAGTACACACGGCAGCACTTCACCTCTGGCTGAGCCGGAGTCACAGTTCTTTGTGTTTTGGAATATCAGCCCTTCCCCTATATGGCCTTAACGAAAGCTATCAACGCACACATTAAAGCCTTATTTATGCTTAAGCGACATAAGTAACACACTTTTGTGGGGCGGCAGCCCGAATTTGATTTGTTTTATCAAGTCTGAACAACAGCATAAAGCCACAACAGTACGGATTATTGTGAATCTGATCTGAACCAAATTCCTACAGTAGGTCGCTTGCCCACAAATGGCCGATCTACAAGCTCACAACGTGTCGCAAATGTGACGCGTTGTGAGCTCGTAGCTCTGCAATCTTCGCCGCTGACTCACTTGCTAATGACAGCGTGGACGGTCAAGTCCTGAAGGTCACATTTGAATAACAAATGTGATTAATTTGCAATGGGAACAAGACCTTTGTCACAGAGAGAGACAGTACATCATTGGGCTTTACTTTGACCTTATGCAGACTTCACTCTCAGCAAGCATGCATCATTATGCATTGTGTTTAGTGAGGAGATTTTACTTCTGGTTTACTTCTTGTATCAAAAATGATAACACAATGTACTGGTAACCTATGATAAAGGTGATGTTTTGTTAAAATAAGTGTTAAATAGCTCTATGCTCCCCATAGCAAGCATTGCTATAGAGCTGTTTGTTCTGCCACAGACAGGGGTCTGCCTGCTCTTTAGTAAACTCTTTATAAAAATGCATTTTCAGGTTGCGATACCGTTCTGACTCCATCAGGAGGGAGAACTCGTACAGGATACGATACCGTAATAACTGTTGAAATTGGAAGTGACGACACAAAGAAGTGAGCTAAACCAAATTGGAAGTGGAACACTTGGAAAATATAAGCTAGATGAATGGGAACTCTCTCCTGGTTGGATGAAATTGGCAATCCAAGAGCTATACAGAGCCGTCTCTGTAGTGTTCAGTTACAGGAGCCTCTGCCGTCTCTGTAGCTCTTGGATTGCCAATTTCTGGAGACTCCTGGACCATGGACACAGAAAGGTAGACGTCTCCTTCGGGCATCTCGAGAGGAGGAAAGCTTCTATAGAGCACCGAAGTCTGACGCCAATATCGGTAGAGGGCGCAAATCCACAGGTTCATGTACTTTTTATTTGCATTATAATCCCCATAGGGGGGATTTTTGATCGCCTCATATAAGAACTGTGTTTGAAAAATAAACATGTCACCCCGGCCGCTTCACTTATATAGATATTAAGAATCAACTGACTGAGAGAAAACGCTAATGTTACTGCTACTGAATTAGTTAAATTTTCGCTAGAAACAGATTGTATCATATATGAGTGACTGACTGTTGCGAACGATACAGAGACACCTCCATGACAATAACGGCAACGCCGAGACGGCTTGTTTATTTTTGGACCACAACACATTTTTAGATGAGCCCATGTTATTCTCCACAGAGAAATTACTTCTGCGAACCAGGGGAAACGAAGGGATGAGCGAGTTACGTCAGGACTTCGGTGCTCTATAATGCAAGCTTTAACGGAAGCTTGACGTTCGGTATAGGCCAATCGGAGGCAATGTAAACGTTTGTTTTCTCATGTCAATAAACCTCCTTTGGATTGAATTGACAAGTCCTGGAATAGATGCGCTGTGCTGTGGCCAGTGGTCCCTTGAGTGGCCTTCCACATACTTTCGCTTGCCTTCCGCCTTACGGTGCGATACACCAATGAACTGCAGCGGTCAATGAGGTGTTTCTATCTGTGTCCAGGACAGGCTACAGACACCTTCTGCTGGAGATGTCAGAATCTAGAATCTAGTGTAGTTCACCCAAAACATTTTACTCCTTTTCAACTACACACACACACCACATGAAGCCTTGAATCCATGGAGATTTTGTTTTTATTTTCGTTGCATTCCTGAGACAATAATTCAAATGATTTGCTGTCTCATCAAACGATTTGCTGTCTCATCAAATGATTTGCTGTCTCATCAAATGATTTGCTGTCTCATCAAATGATTTGCTCAGGAATGCCACAGAAACTAAACAAAATGGCCATGAATGCAAGCCGTCATGGGGTGTGTCATTGATAGAAAAGGTTTGTTTCAGTTGATGGCCGTTCAACTCACCTCGTGGCTGTTAATCAGGGAGAGAATAAATACATACTGGATATATTAGTATATTACATTAACATATTCCAGTGGGCTCGTCTAAATGGAAACTATGGATATTCCTTTACCCGAGTTTCTTGTTTGCATGAAAATTCAGTGCCTCTAAAAGACTGCAAAAAATATTTAAAAAATAATAATACGTTTTAGCTCTCGTCTTAGTTTAGCCAAACATTTTTTTAAGTTGTACAATAAAATAACCTAAGATTTTTTGCAATGTTTCTTAATGCAAATGTAAATTGTGAATTACTTTTTTGCAATAAATACAACTATAATAGGATTGGGTACATGTTTATTTATATCTCTGCATATTTTAACTACTTTCGCCATATACTTTCTCTATAATGTTGCATGATGAATAGGGAAAACAGCCGATCTAAAAGATTGCAATGCGTCGCCATACGACTCGTGAGGTTTTAGATTGGCTACTTCAAGTTCCACTGAGCAGTTCTGCCCAGAATGACCCAAAATAAAGGATGCTAGGTTGAAAGTGGTTAATTTACATCCCCCGTTAAACGAGGTGAGGCCGATTCTACACAACGGTAACGTGTCTGTCGGGTGGGAAAGCTCATGTCTCCAAAAACGGTTTACTTTTCAGGATTCTAATTAAAAAGCAGCTAAAGTGTCAACTCTACAAACTGTGCTATACTGCTACTTTGATATTTGAATTGTGTGACGCAGGCTTTTTAGTATGACAAAAGTGGTGCATTCATTTACGGAAAGAAACGCAAAAAGTTAGAATATGGAGATGTTTCAACCCGACAGCAAAAACATTCCTTCTAAATCCTACCTAAAAGAGTTTTCTGAAAACCGTATGTTGCTATATTATAGCTACAATGACAGAGATGCTTTCCCGGTCTGAAGGGGTTAACCCATTCTGACCGGGCACCCATTTTGGTGTTGGCATCATGTTATGCTTTAGCTATTGAAAAATAGCAGATCTACAAGCTCATATCGCGCCACCGAGTGGCGCGATACAAGCTTGTAGGTCTGCTATTTTTGAAAAAAATCGAAGAACGACTGACATTTTTAGAATCTGATCTCAGGTCAGAATGGGTTCGTCAGACCAGTGTGTGTCCGGCGGAAACCTCGTATATGAATCTGATCTCAGGTCAGAATGGGTTAAAGACGGCATGAGCTGGTAAACCTCTCCCCCCTCTATAAAAGAGAGTGCACTCAGTGCAGGTGCTTTATTGGCACCGAGACTCACAGTAGGTGGAGATAAACTGGATAACTACCATCCTCTCTCATCTTTTAGGACCCCCCTGGTGAAAGGATGGCTCCATCCTCTCTCCTCTTTTAGGACCCCCCTGGTGAAAGGATGGCTCCATCCTCCTCCTCTTTTAGGAGCCCCCTGGTGAAAGGATGGCTCCATCCTCCTCCTCTTTTAGGAGCCCCCTGGTGAAAGGATGGCTCCATCCTCCTCCTCTTTTAGGAGCCCCCTGGTGAAAGGATGGCTCCATCCTCCTCCTCTTTTAGGAGCCCCCTGGTGAAAGGATGGCTCCATCCGTTTGGCCTCGCTTACTATGTGGAATTAGAGCAGGGATAATTATAATTAACCCCAAATATATCAAAACCAATTAACCAACTTAATCTGTCTCGTGTAGGCTAATCAAATAATCGAGAAGCAGATAGCATTTTTGTATTATATTTCTTTGTTCATTTTTTTGGTCATCAACAAATCGACACATTTTTGTCTTGTTCTTTTTTTTTTATAGTTGATTAGTCAGATTAACCCATTCTGACCGGGCAACCATTTTGGTGTCAGCATCATGTTATGCTTTAGCTATTGAAAAATAGCAGATCTACAAGCTCATATCGCGCCACCGAGTGGCGCGATACGAGCTTGTAGGTCTGCTATTTTTTGAAAAACGACTGACATTTTTAGAATCTGATCTCAGGTCAGAATGGGTTAACCACGGAAGCCCTGTATTATACTTTGTTGTACAATGGTGGCGTGCCGAAATAGCGAAAATAGCCGGTCTATTTATTTAGATCTGTTGTTTTCACAATTTGTCTTAAAAATAATTGTTCCATTTATCGTAATCGAGGCAAAGAGTTGGTGACATAATTGTGATATTGATTTGAGGCCTCCGTGTGGAACGTCATGGACTTTGTAAACGGTGTCTGGTCGGAGCCTCGGGCGCCGCTTGTGGATGTGATGCAATCAGTGACCAACACGTCTGCAGCTGACGCGTTCTCATCCCGGACTCCACTGCTTCTGGAAGCCCTCATGGCATTGATGTGTATCGGCGCTATCACAGGTAGCGGATATATTACTTAAAAATGTTTTTTTTATAATATATATATATATATATATATATATATTTTTTTTTTTACATTGACATTTAAGTTCTTAATTGTGTGTGTGTGTGTGTGTGTGTGTGTGTGAGACGAAAACGTAACAAACTGGTAAATTAATATTCAAATATGGGGGAAAAGATTACATTTGAATAACATACCCTTTGTGGCTCTGTCCCTCATGTACAGCGACTGGGTGGACTGCACTGTACGTCACTACTGTAATACATACTACTGTAGTACTGTCCCTCATGTACAATGACTGGGTGGACGTCACTACTATAATACATACATATGTACTACCAGTAAGACGCCCTGAGGGCGAGGTCGCACTGAAACTACAGGTCTGGGAATGTCCATATATATTAGTTTAGTTTTTTTGACGTTTTCGGGGCGGGTCGCCGCACTAAAGGGCCAGTACAAAAGTATTGGTATCAAAAACGTTACTTGAAGTAACGAAAGCTTGAAAGTTTTCAAATGTATAAAAAATATTTTGAAAATAGCCGATCTACAAGGTCACAATGTGTCACATTGCGACGCATTATGATCTTGTAGATCTGCTATTTTCAAATGGCCTAAATTTATATTCAGCAGGGCTGAATATAAATGTATGTTTTGTAATAATAATCAAAAACCACAAAGTAACTACTAACTTACATTTCAAATAATTGTAGTGTGGGTAAAAGTAGGACAATATTTGCCTCCGAAGTAGTGGAGTAGTAAAAGTACTGAATATTGGAAACGCACTCATAAAGTAAGTGCAATACTTAAGTAAATGTAATTAGTTCTACTTTCCCCCCCCCCATCATTACAGAAGCTGTGTCTGTACGTGGGCTACACGTCGTCTGTGTACTGCACGGCGTCGGTGCTGACGCTGGCGGCCATCGCCCTGGACCGCTACTACTCCATCGTAGACGCGCTGCGCTACGCGTCGCGCTGCACCGTGCGGCGGACGGGCGGCGTGGTGCTGTGGATCTGGACGCAGGCTCTGGCCACCAGCGTGCCCCCCCCTGCTGGGCTGGAGCTCCGTCAGCTACGTGTCCCCCATGTACAGCTGCGCCATCAGGTACCGTACGTGGGCAGGCAGTGGCACGTGCACAAATAGACATACTGTACCTGTATTGACATCAAAGGGGGCTTCAGAGCCCCCGAACCCTTTAACCCATCTGTAAAACAACTGCCCTTTCCAAACCACAAATTCAGCATTTACTGTGATGAAAGACACGCAAATGCCACTCGTTTCCATGCCATACCGGAAGGCAGCATTCAGGAGAATTAGCTTTTTTTCCCAAAGTCTCCTGAACTTGAACGCAGCATTTTATGTTGAACCAATTTGTTTCTAAATCCATGTCGTACACTGCATCTTCAGTAGATGAAGAGTGTTGAGTTGTGCCCCGAAAATAGCTGATCTACCAGCTCTCAACACGTCGATAGCTTGCAGATCTGCTATTTTTGCAGTTTTTGTCCAAAATGCCCAGCTCTTACGGGATTTCAGCCCTCCTATAGACCTACAGTTTTAGGTGATAAGGTGACTGGAGATGTGTTTTAGGGTGATAAGGTGACTAGAGATGTGTTTTAGGGTGATAAGGTGACTGGAGATGTGTTTTAGGGTGATAAGGTGACTAGAGATGTGTTGTAGGGTGATAAGGTGACCACAGAGAGATGTGTTGTAGGGTGATAAGGTGACCACAGAGAGATGTGTTGTAGGGTGATAAGGTGACCACAGAGAGATGTGTTGTAGGGTGATAAGGTGACCACAGAGAGATGTGTTTTAGGGTGATAAGGTGACCACAGAGATGTGTTTTAGGGTGATAAGTAGCCCTGGTCCAGGGCTCACAGCGAGTCTCTCTCTGACGCACTGTGGAAGTCCCTTCCGCAGCCCTCTGGTGATATTCTCACTCCCGTGCGCGGGTTTTCAAATCCCAGCAAATAAACAAAACGACGTAACTACTCACCGAAACAAAACCTGCTAGACCTTAAGGTAAAAGTCTATTCTCGTAGCTGGGAAGCGTCTCAGGTCCCCAGTTTCTCTCTAAAATGCACTTTGTGCCATTTTAATAACGCAATGTAGCCTACCCTGAATTTACCGGGCAGTCATTTCTTCTACTATGGCATTTCCGGGTTTTGCCTGGGCCGATCTGGTTGGATTAATTTTATTTAATGTTTAAAATAGTGCATTTTAGAGAGAAACTGGGGACCTGAGACACTTCCCAGCTACGAGAATAGACTTTTACCTTAAGGTCTAGCAGGCTTTGTTTCGGTGAGTAGTTACGTCGTTTTGTTTATTTGCTGGGATTTGAAAACCCACGCACGGGAGTGAGAATATCACCAGAGGGCTGCGGAAGGGACTTCCACAGTGCGTCAGAGAGAGACTCGCTGTAAGCCCTGGACCAGGGCTAGGTGATAAGGTGACCACAGAGATGTGTTCCGGTGAGCGGTGACTTCATGTTGTACTTTTTGGTTGTCACATTATCACCTAAAACTGGAGTATGAATAGGCCTTTAGCCTCTCAGACCCAAAACTCATATTTTGTTGTCATACGTTTTTGTCCACAATTCCATGCTGTATTGATCATATACATCATGTAGGAGAGACAACAGGTAATCAAAGTAACAATTCTTCTACATTCTCTTAATGTTTAACACAAATTTTACTCTTTACTCGCAAAAAAAGTTTGAGAACCACTGACCTATAAAACATCATCACAACATCTTTCAGTCATGTGATTTTTTTATCAAGCTTTTATTCCGCGATTACAGTGTGCAGTTCTGTCCACCCACCAGCAGGTGGTGCAGCAGTGCCAGCTACACGGTTTTCATGGCTGCTCTGTCGTACGCGGTGCCGGCGGCGGTCATCCTCTTCTGCTACGTCCACATCGTCAGGGTGGCGCGCAGCCACGCGCGCAGGATCCACAGCCTGGAGGAGTACGTGCAGAGACGCAGGGGTGCTGACCCCACCACGGTCCACCAGCACTGGGGGGCAGGACCCTCCGGTCCCTCCTCCACCATGGTCTACCACCTCAGTGGACGCTTTGTGTCTGAGGTTTGTAAGCCACACGAGCTCTGGAACACGTCTGTGTCACCTTGGCTTTCAATCACCTTTAACCATTATTTTCTGCGAGTGCCATCCTCATCAAACCCGGACGTTATGCAGCAATGCCTACTGAGTGGCAAAAAACTACTTTCTGGCCTTGACAGCCCATACATCCAAACGGTGTCCTATCTAATTGCATTAAACGACGTTAAACAATGTTAAACTCACTTTGCCTGTCGCTTTGCCACTCGATTTTCCATTCCCTTTTATGTATGCGCATACCCGCTATTGAAAAATAGCACATCTACAAGCTCATAGCGGAGCACGCTAATGAACGAGCTCGTAGTAGGGACACTCCGATCAGGTTATTTGGGACCGATACCGATCACCGATAGTTTTTCTCATGATCGGCCGATACCGATAGGTCTGATGCCGATACTGATCTTGTGAAATGTTGCAAATTTTAATATTTCCAAAATGATTACATGTCAAAACCCACGTCAAAACTGTGCCTGTGGGCCCAGGCCGTAGCGTAACGGTCTGGGCACCGGACTGGTGATCCAGTCGCGGTGTGCCGCGGGTTCGACTCCCGAACCCGACACGGCCTTTACCGCATGTCATCCCCCCATCTCTCTCCCGTTTCCTGTCAGCCTACTATTTGTCCCTTAAAAAATCAATAAAAGGCGTAAGCCGCAAAAAAATATCTTAAAAAAAAAAAAAAAAAACTGTGCCTGTGTGTGGGGAGGAAGGGGAGAAAGTGGAAAATGATGTTGACATTTTTACCACTTAAATGGTGTATAAGATCAGTTTCTCCAGATAGAGTAAATTGCCGATCATAGATAGGGTAAATGCCGATTACCGATCAGAGTGAATATCGGCCGATCTCCGATCGCTGGCCGATTATCGGACCATCTCTACCTTGTAGATCTGAAAAATGGTGAAAACGTGTGCAAATCTTTGAATATATTGTCTTTCACAGCAAACGTTTTTTTGCTTCTGGAGCAACATATTTTAGATGGGGGGGGGGTCTGCTGCCAATTACTGTACATACCGGTATAGTTTTTGGGGTTCTTGTCATGAAATAGTTTGAGAAGCGCCTTGTTTTTATTTTCTAGATAGTCAGTGTGCCATATCAACATTAAATGACACCTCGTAAACATTTCCAACCTATTTTGATTGTCCACGAATTTAACGTTTTTCCTTCTGTTTAAATATTTTCTTTCACATTGTTATAGGATAATGATCATTAGACTCAGAGCAATAACCCACCTATCACCTATTAAATATTAGTATATATTCTGATGCCTATTATTTCTACTACTATTTCTATTTCTACTAAAATCTTGAACACAGGACGTTTTTTTAGAGTATTTCTACTTTGGTGCTATTGGCTACATTTACTTGACTACTTCTTCCACCACTGTGCCCACAGTCATCTAATCCTCCACCCAGACACAATCATTGTCTTTCCTGGCTCAGGGCGGAGCAGCAGCGCCCTCCCATGGCCAGAACAACCATCACACCCTCCACCACCACCAGGTAGGGATCATGGGACCATAATCGTTATCATTTATCGTGATTAAAAAAACCTCAGGATTTTAATTCATCATGAAATTGTCCTTCAAAAACGTGGATGAATTATCTTTTGTTGAGCTACATTCAGTACTACCTATAAACCCTCTATGCTTGATATAACGGACCTGTAAATAGCACATTGGTATGCTCATATTTCACTCTCCACAAATCAATTTGAAAAAATAGCAGATATAAGATCACAACGGGGTTGCAACGCGTTGTGAGCAGAATAGGAATGCTGGCGGTACAAGTGGGTAAACAAAAGTGGCATTTTAAGTTTTAAGCATATTCCGATTATCACGACAATATAGTTTTTTGTCCCATGGCCAGACTAATATCACTGCGTAGATATTAGTCTGGAACTTCGTTGTGGACCATTTATATCCAAGGGGCGGTTACAAACGTCACGCTTGGAATAGTGGGTTCTTATTGGCCACCCACAGCCCTGGGGTGAGCGAAATGCAATTCAAACTGAGGAGTGCCAGACCAATCTCCACAGGATTTGGTCTGGTTTCCAGGCTAATGGTCCCATTCCTACTTCCAGGGCTTGTTGCGACTCTTCCTGGTCATCTCTGCGTTCTTCCTGTGCTGGACGCCCTACATGGGCGTGGCCCTGGTCCAGGCCACGGAGACGGCCCTGTCTGTGCCAAGGTTACAATAATGTTTCATTTTACTTTAGTTTTAGTTCATTTTGTGACAAATCATGACAACAAAACAAACACAATATTTTGGGCCGATCAAATAATTAGAAAGAAGAAAATAAAGGCAGGCGACAACACTATTTGTTTTGTTTTTCTTCTTATAAATTATTTGATCGGCCCAAAACATTGTGTTCATTGTCATGATTTGTCATGATCCGAGTTGGATTTGTCCGCGGCGTAACCGTCTTTAAATAAATACTTTTTGAAAAGCCTATGGAGAAAATTAATGGAGAATCATTTCCTGGGCCACTCGTCGTTCTGAAAGGGGGAGGGACTGCGACGCTCTATTCCACTGCCATGCAAGAGCTCCGACTTTAGTTAAAGAAAACTACTTCTACTCACCAAAACAAAGTTGTTGAAAGTCTATTTTCCGGGGCCTCTCAGGACCCCACCTTCTCTGTATAATAATACTTTTTGGGCATAAAATAGAGCGCCAGGGCTACAAAAGTAGCACATCTGCTAGCTCAAAGAACGGCGCAAAGCCACTCGTTTCAAGCTTGTCGATATGCTACTTTTGCTGTTTTTGGACATAATGAGGTTTCCACCGAACATAGACGATTTACAACCCATCAAGCCAAATTATGTCATGATGACGTTACGATGATGTACTCGACTAGGCCAGATCACAGCCCATTTGGGGTGATCTTTCCAGGACGTCTTCACCAGTTGAAATAATATAATTAATGTTGGTTGAAAACCGGTGGATATTCTGGCCTGGGCCAGACCAGAATAGTCTTGGTTTGACTTGATCTGGCCCCAACGAGAAGGACCTGTTATGCAAAAAAGACTGATCGCAAGATTTTGAGATAATCGCAAATTATTTGTTTTTGCGTAATAGTTTCAAAGTTCAATTCTAAAGATTTTCAGAAATTAATGTTCAAAAAAAGCCTTGAAAAAAGAAAGAATATTTGGAAAATATTACATTATTTATGGCCTGTTTTCTTGGCCAGAAGTTATTGATGATCATAATTGATTTATATGTCCCATGGTGACCCAGAAGTAGACCAATGGAGAAGTTATTGATGATCATAATTGATTTATATGTCCCATGGTGACCCAGAAGTAGACCAAGGGAGAAGTTATTGGTCATAATAATTGATTTATATGTCCCATGGTGACCCAGAAGTAGACGAAGGGAGAAGTTATTGATCATAATTGATTTATATGTCCCATGGTGACCCAGAAGTAGACGAAGGGAGAAGTTATTGGTCATAATAATTGATTTATATGTCCCATGGTGACCCAGAAGTAGACGAAGGGAGAAGTTATTGATCATAATTGATTTATATGTCCCATGGTGACCCAGAAGTAGACGAAGGGAGAAGTTATTGGTCATAATAATTTATTTATATGTCCCATGGTGACCCAGAAGTAGACCAAGGGAGAAGTTATTGGTCATAATAATTTATTTATATGTCCCATGGTGACCCAGAAGTAGACTTAGGGAGAAGCGGAAGGGGCGGACCCAGCATTGTGACATCATCCAACGTTGACCTGCGCTCCAACTCGACGCTGGCCAGTACAAACTGTGACCACGATTCCAGGTACGCCCCTGTTGATTTTGTCGACTAAAACTATGACGAAAAATGTCCGCCGACTAGTACCTTTATTCACTGACGAAAAGTAAACCAAAACGAAATAAATACTAAGCTATGCTGACTAAAAACTATGACTAAAGTATACTGATGATTTCGTCAACAAATAAAAACTTGACTAAAACGTTACTAGGGAGGGACTATTGGAGAAGAGATCATCTAGTAGGACTAAAAGACAAGTTCTTTTAAGTTTGGTTGCCCATATTTTCAGCAGGCATTGTGACGCCATCAAGGCCCGCCGAAATACATTTCAGTCGACTCAATCAACTGTAGATTTAGTTGACTAAAGTC
Source organism: Protomyctophum parallelum (assembly GCF_964188405.1). Taxonomy (NCBI): domain Eukaryota; kingdom Metazoa; phylum Chordata; class Actinopteri; order Myctophiformes; family Myctophidae; genus Protomyctophum; species Protomyctophum parallelum. The sequence goes on along the minus strand of NC_139704.1, from coordinate 45,737,085 downwards.
TTACGATATTCAGTCGACTGGACTCAAACATAAACATTTCGGATTACTAAAATTTGACCAAAACTAAATGTAATTTTATTCAAAAGAATCTCCGTCAAAAAAAAAGAAAGAAAGAAAAAACTAAATCAAAATTTGCTGTTAAATTCATCACTGCGGGTATGGCTCCTCCGTGTTCACAGTCGACACAGAGTTCTGGGACCAACAACACCCCAGTGGAGGGGATATGGTCCCGGGCAGCTCCTGCTGGGACCAACGGCACCAAAGTGGGCCGCGGGCCACCACCGCCGAGACACTGGACAGCCTGCAAGTCCCCACCCTTCAGACACAAGAGGGCGACAGACTGCCGTGCTTTGCCTTGACCCAGGAGAGACGAGCCACGTTCTTCCATGGGCAGATCACAGTGAGGGTGGAGCACGATGTATGCTAGACGTACCAGCAGACGGGTGTGTAAAGTAACCGAGTACATTTACTCTGCTTACTGGTACAATTTAGGCTGACAGGAAATGGGGAGAGAGATGGGAGGAAGACATGCAGTAAAGGCCGTCGGGATCGGGAGTCGAACCCGCGGCACACTGCCAGACTGGATTGCCAGCCAAAGTTGCCTGGACCGCTGAGCCACGGCCCAGTGGTACAATTACATTTTGAGGTACTTTTACTTTATTTGAGTATTTCAAGTTTACTACATTTCAGAGGCAAATGTTATGTTACAATTATTTGAAAACTTTAGTTACTAGTCACTTTGTAAAGTTTGATTATTATTACAAAACATGCATTAACCACAATTTACATTCGGCCATTTGAAAATAGCAGATCTAAAAGGTCATAATGCGACACATTGTGAGCTTGTAAATTGGCTATTTTCTAAAGATTTTAAAACTTGTGCAATGTCATCCATGTGTGGGTCGTTTTTATGGGTCGCAGGTAAATGTACTGTTTTTATATTGTTTAATTGTTTTGTTAGTGGTTGTTTTTATTTAAAATAAATAAGGAAACAAATACTATGCGCATGCATAAAGTGAATGGCAAATCCAGTGTCAAAGTGAGAGGCAATGAGAGTTTAAAGGGATTGTGACATTAAAAAAAAGGTTTTGGAATTGTTCTTGTTTTTTTTTAGGTTTTCTAATCTCAATTGCACCCAAAAAACATGAACTTTTAACATTCAGTAGATTTTCTGTGATCTGGGGTTTTCTGGCTCAAACAGGTGCTCTGATTTGCCTGCAGTAAGTGACATCACTTACTGCAAATCCCATATATGTCAATGGGATTTGCCAGCAGATGTCACTGTTTCACTGTGTTGCCTGTTTTCATTGTACGTAGCTCAAAAGGCCCAAAATACCCCAAAGAAAACTTCAGACCACAGAAAATCCACTGAATGTTCAAAGTTCAGGTTTTTTGGGTGTAATTGATGTCATAAAACCTAAAAGAAAAAAGAAAAATAAATGAAAATGAATGTCATAAAACCTTTAACATTGTTTAACGTTGTTTAATGCAATCAGATAGGACTTTTCTGTTTGGATGTATCGGCTGTCAAGGCCATAAAGTAGTTTTTTGCCACTACTCAGTAGGGGTTCCTGCATCACTTCTGATGATGATGATGTCATGCCCTCTATTTAGAAAAAAAACAAGATTTTCAGAAAACATGAATTAAAAAGATTTTTTAAAAGATTTTCCAAAATAATACTGAAAGTAGCCGATCAACAATTACAATTGAAAAATGACACTATATAGTATGTCCTTTTTCATGTTTTGCATCTTTTTTTATCGTCAAACCCATAATAAAGCACACGTACCTGCATACTATAGTATTTGCATGTGCTTCTGCTCAGTGATGTTTCTGCAGGTCTGACGGGGCGTTAGTTCCTGGGATAGTTTGGTTGCGGTACATCATTTCTATTCGTTAAAAAATGTCATGGTTTTCGATCGAAAAAAATTATAATGGTGAAAAGCATGAAACATGTCTGACTATAAAATGACATAGGCTGATTTTCTTGTTATTGTCAAACCATGAAATACGACATTATAGTTAGTATGTCGTTTTTCATGATTTTCCATGATGAAACAAATCATGAAAATCATGTAATAGACATAGTATATCGTTTTTCATGGTTTTCGGTGAAAAAGAAGGTGGGGGGGAAATGATGAAAACCATGAAAAATGACAGTACTTGCAGTACGTCATTTTTCATGGGTTTCGATGACATACTATACTAACTATAGTATGTCGTTTTCCATGGTTTTCATATTTTCTTTCTGATGAGTAGAAGTTAAACAAGCCATCTGCTGGAAATAATTTTGTGTAATGGCAACACACTGGTTTCAGTATAATTCTGATAAAGCATCTGTAGAGTCTGTTGTTAATCTCTGCGGTGGCTGCTCAATTTGTTGTTACATGGTTCATTTTCTGCTCATTGTATTTTGCTTTTTCATAGATGATAACCCCCAGGTTCTTTACTGATTGTACCGTATAGTATATATTAATAGAGACGGCAACCAGAGGAAACCCTGAGGCGAAATGGACATGGTGGCCGAATTTGTTATTGCAGCTTTGGGGCCAAAGCTGGTCCGTTGACCATCATTGCTCACGCGCATGATGACACGTGAACGCTGTTTCATACGTGAACGCTGTTTCATACGTGAACGCTGTTTCATACGTGAACGCTGTTTCAGTGCAACGATAGTCAGCGGCCCAATCCATCCCAGAATGTGCTCTGTTCCAACCCGGAAGGAGGAGTGAAATCGCCTCATGTGCTTTTGAGCAACTTAATGCAAGTGGATGGGAGGAGAAACCCGGTGCCGTCTCTATTAATATATACTCTAAGGTTTGTACTCCCTACAGTTGGGTTACAAGTATATTTAGGAACCAAGCCCGAATGGACTCTTGGTCGCTTCTTCGCTTCTCCTTCGCCAAACTTGGCTTTTTTTTGGCTCCCGATTCCAATAATTTGAAGATGACTATTGGCCCTGATTTGACCCCATCTGATCGGACAACCTCTAGAGGGCAATGCCAAACAGTGAGGACGCGGAGCCCACAACCATTGGCCAATGGGTGGCGCTATAGCACTCAACTGAGCTTGTAGAAACTCAAAGGACCACTTCACCACTTTTCAACCATCATATAATTGGTCCTCACTGTTCATGATAAAATACCACAATTTTTTTCTACTCAGTCTGTGTCTCATAGGAGGGCTGTGGGCATATCAGACTGGATCATCACCTAGATCTGCATATATGGAGCCGGCCAGCAACTCTACATCTGACCTCTAACCTCAAACCCTTAGATCTCCATATATGGAGTGGACCTGTTCTGACATTCCATGTTGATCCTTCCCTACCCGTCCATCCTCTTCTATGTCTCCCTTTTGACTGATACCATTCAAACTCTAGACGGGCCCCAAAGTTAGTTAGTGGCAAAAACTAGAGTTCTCAAAATATCTCTGAAAATAGTTTTGGGGGGAAATTTTGCTGGCTTTTCAGAGTAAAATCTCCCTCATCTGCTTGGTACTCTTGCACCTTTAGTCTGAAAACGTCCCCGGCATTTAATGTGTTTTAATAACCATTTAAACTCTACTTTGTGGACTATGTTCCACAAGGTCTGTACTAGGCCCCCTCCATTTTCCCTCTACACCAACACCAAGAAACATAGCTGGCCTACAAGCTCACTAGGCTTGAATGTTCACTATTGTCACCAAATGTTTGCCCAGAATAGTAACTTTGGGTTCACTTGGTTAAATTACATGTATTTATTGTATTTGCAAAGATCTGCTATTTTTCAATAGCAGATCTACAAGCTCATATCACAACACAGAGTGCCGCCCTATGGGCTTGTATATCTGCTATTTTGTGAAAAGGTCATTTGTAGTACGGGCCTCGGGTCCCGGGTTAATTATCGGGTTAATTATCTAAGCACAATGTGTTGTCAAGCTGTGTCTCCCGACCCTCAGTACACTGCTTCTTCTGATTGGTTGACAGCAAGCGATGACATCACATGACCTCTGGGCTGGTCACTCACCAGGTCAGAGGTCATGACCTCTGGGCTGGTCATCAAATATCTTGCAGCGAGCCTCTAGATTTAAAGTTAAACACAAATGATGGTCATCTGATATATTGTCACTGTGGTTATCTTGTATGTCCAAAACCTTTACTTTTCAGGAAATGGAGAAATAGAGACATGTGTTCCAACGGATCCAATGGAGTTGAGTCAATGTTAAACCCATTTTGGGCCGGGAACCCTTTTTGGTGTTTTAAAGCATCATAGTATTACTTTAGCTATTGAAAAATAGCAGATCTACAAACTCATAGCGCGGCACCGAGTGCTGCGCTAGAAACTTGTAGGTCTGCTGTTTTTTTTTTATCCTGAAAATGTGCCTCAAATCTTTGAATATATATATTATTACAGAGTGAACATTTTAACTTAAATCTTTTGCTTCTGGGGAGGTCCCTGGAACAACATATTTTCAGAGGCATACAGGTATTACATATACTTTTTGGGGTCCTTGACATGAAATATTGAGCACCACTGATACAGAGAAAAATAGGGTTTTTCTGGAAAATGTCAGGATTTTGAAGACATTTTTTTAAATTCAGGCCTAAATGGGTTAACAACACAAAACCTAAGGCACTGGTGTCGTACTTCTGGTTTACCGGAACGGGGTTCAACTCCCTGCAGTGCCCTGCTCAATGTGTTGTATTTACATGGTCTCAGAGGTCATTGAGCGGCACGCTATAGTGCGTGATTCTTCATCATTGTTGAGGATTTAAAAAAAGGTGAAAATCGCAGAAAAGCAAAAGTCTATAGTCCATGGTCACGGACCGCATACTGGTCAAGGTCATTTATACTGGTCAAGGTCGGGTGAAGGTCATTTATACTTGTCAAGGTCATTAGTCCATGGTCTCGGAGGGCATACAATAGTATGTCGTTTTTTATTATTTATACTGGTGAAGGTAATTTATACTGGTCAAGGTCATTTATACTTGTCAAGGTAATTTTTACTGGTCAAGGTCATTTATACTTGTCAAGGTCCTTTATACTGGTCAATGTCATTTACTAGTCTTATGAAGGTCATTTATACTGATCAAGGTCATTGATATTGGTCAAGGTCATTGAGAGGCGCGCTATAGTGCACGATTCTTCATCATTGTTGAGGATTTGAAAAAAGGTGAAAATCGCGGAAAATGGTCACAGTAAGCTGAATAATAAAAAGTGTGAATGGGGTTTCTAGGTGAAAGTGATTTTTGACAAGCCAATGTCTGCCATTGAGCCCCATTGTAAATTTGAAAGCACTATATTTCTAAAACTGTGAAACATTTCAAAGATTCCTTTTCAGGCAAACATGTCCACCGTAAGATGAACCTAAGTAGGCTAGAATGGCTAGGTGTAAGTATGTAGGACTAGTAGCATGCCAAAGTTTGTGCTATTGCCATAGAGAATGCATAATGTTTCTCATCCTCCGCAACACCCATTCTCATACAGCGCTATACTTTTAAGTATGTTGCGAGAGAACGTTTCGGTAATGATAATTTAATAATGTCAGATTGAATCCTCGTTCTTCATCATTTTGGACCATGGCCTATAGCCCATATCGTACGGCATACTATAGCGTTTTTCATCATTTTTGAGGATTTGAAAAAAATGAAAAAATGAAAAAAACGATGGGTTATAGCCCATTGTTTTTTGAATTTTTGATAAAAGAAATGTACCTCGTTTTTCATCATTTTAGAGTGACCATGGGCTATAGCCCATATAGTATGGCATACTATAGCACGCCGTTTTTCATCATTTTTGAGGATTTGTAAAAAATGAAAAAATGAAAAAAAACATGGGCTATAACCCATCGTTTTTTGAATTTTTGAAAAAAGAAATATCCTCGTTTTTCATCATTTTAGACCATGGGCTATAGCCCATATAGTATGGCATACTATAGCACGTCGTTTTTCATCATTTTTGAGGATTTGAAAAAAATGAAAAAAACGATGGGCTATAACCCATCGTTTTTTGAATTTTTGAATTTATTTTTTATCCTCGTTTTTCATCATTTTAGACCATGGGCTATAGCCCATATAGTACGGCATACTATAGCACGCCATTTTTCATCACTTTTGAGGATTTGAAAAAAATGAAAAAATGAAAAAAACCATGGGCTATAACCCATCGTTTTTTTTATTTAAAAAAAATATATATATACTCGTTTTTCATCATTTTAGACCAAGGGCTATAGCCCATATAGTATGGCATACTATAGCACGCCGTTTTTCATCATTTTTGAGGATTAAAAAAAAACGAAAAAATAAAAAAAACGATGGGCTATAACCCATCGTTTTTTTTATTTTGAAACAAACATTATCCTCGTTTTCCATCATTTTAGACCATGGGCTATATAGCCCATATAGTATGGCATACTATAGCACGCCGTTTTTCATCATTTTTGAGGATTTGAAAAAAACGATGGGCTATAACCCATCGTTTTTTGAATTTTTGAAAAATAATTATCCTCGTTTTTCATCATTTTAGACCATGGGCTATAGCCCATATAGTATGGCATACTATAGCACGCCGTTTTTCATCATTTTTGAGGATTTGAAAAAAATGAAAAAAATGAAAAAAACGATGGGCTATAACCCATCGTTTTTTTTTTTTAAATTTTTCTTTATCCTCGTTTTTCATCATTTTTGACCATGGGCTATAGCCCATATAGTATGGCATACTATAGCACGCCGTTTATCATAATTTTTGAGGTTTTGAAAAAAAAAAATATATACCGTACGGTATGGGCTATTAGACGAGCGTCTAAAAATGGGATAAAAAACGTCTATTTTTAGACGTTTTTTAGACGTCTATTTTTTTTTTCTATGTTTTTTTTTTCTTTCCAAAAAACGATGGGCTATAACCCATGTTTTTTTTTTTTTTTTTTTTTAATCCTCAAATATGATGAAAAACGGCGTGCTATATTATGCCGTACGGTATGGGCTATAGCCCATGTTCAAAAATGATGAAAAACGAGGTTAATTGTTTTTTCAAATTTTCAAAAAACGATGGGCTATAACCCATGTTTTTTTTTTTTTTTTCAAATCCTCAAAAATGATGAAAAACGGCGTGCTATAGTATGCCGTACGGTATGGGCTATTAGACGAGCGTCTAAAAATGGGATAAAAACGTCTAAAAATAGAATAGAAAAATAGAAAAATAGTCTATTTTTAGACGTCTGACGTGTTTTAGACGTCTATTTTTAGACGTTTTTATCCCATTTTTAGACGCTCGTCTAATAGCCCATACCGTACGGCATACTATAGCACGCCGTTTTTCATCATTTTTGAGGATTTGAAAAAAATGAAAAAAAACAAAAAAAACAATGGGTTATAACTTATAGCCCATCGTTTTTTTTTTTTTTTTTTTTTTTCAAATCCTCAAATCCTCAAAAATGATGAAAAACGGCGTGCTATAGTATGCCGTACAGCATACTATAGCACGCCGTTTTTCATCATTTTTGGGGATTTGAAAAAAAATTGAAAAAAAAAAAAACGATGGGTTATAGCCCATCGTTTTTTTTCTTTTCTTTTTTTTTTCAAATCCTCAAATCCTCAAAAATGATGAAAAACGGCGTGCTATAGTATGCCGTACGGTATCGGCTATAGCCCATGGTCAAAAATGGGATAAAAAACGTCTAAAAATAGACGTCTAAAACACGTCTATTTTTAGACGTGTTTTAGACGTCTATTTTTAGACGTTTTTATCCCATTTTTAGATGCTCGTCTAATAGCCCATACCGTACGGCATACTATAGCACGCCGTTTTTCATCATTTTTGAGGATTTAAAAAAAAAAAAAAAAAAAAAAAGAAACGATGGGTTATAGCCCATCGTTTCTTTTCTTTTTTTTTTTCAAATCCTCAAAAATGATGAAAAACTGCGTGCTATAGTATGCCGTACGGTATGGGCTATAGCCCATGGTCAAAAATGGGATAAAAAACGTCTAAAAATAGACGTCTAAAACACGTCTATTTTTAGACGTGTTTTAGACGTCTATTTTTTGACGTTTTTATCCCATTTTTAGACGCTCGTCTAATAGCCCATACCGTACGGCATACTATAGCACGCCGTTTTTCATCATTTTTGAGGATTTGAAAAAAAACGAAAAAAAAAAAACGATGGGTTATAGCCCATCGTTTTTTTTTTTTTTTTTTTTTTTTTCAAATCCTCAAATCCTCAAAAATGATGAAAAACGGCGTGCTATAGTATGCCGTACGGTATGGGCTATAGCCCATGGTCAAAAATGGGATAAAAAACGTCTAAAAATAGACGTCTAAAACACGTCTATTTTTAGACGTGTTTTAGACGTCTATTTTTAGACGTTTTTATCCCATTTTTAGACGCTCGTCTAATAGCCCATACCGTACGGCATACTATAGCACGCCGTTTTTCATCATTTTCGAGGATTTGAAAAAAACTGAAGAAAAAAAAACGATGGGTTATAGCCCATCGTTTTTTTTTTTTTTTTTTTTTTTTTTTCAAATCCTCAAATCCTCAAAAATGATGAAAAACGGCGTGCTATAGTATGCCGTACGGTATGGGCTATAGCCCATGGTTAAAAATGGGATAAAAAACGTCTAAAAATAGACGTCTAAAACACGTCTATTTTTAGACGTGTTTTAGACGTCTATTTTTAGACGTTTTTATCCCATTTTTAGATGCTCGTCTAATAGCCCATACCGTACGGCATACTATAGCACGCCGTTTTTCATCATTTTTGAGGATTTAAAAAAAAAAAAAAAAAAAAAAAGAAACGATGGGTTATAGCCCATCGTTTCTTTTCTTTTTTTTTTCCAAATCCTCAAAAATGATGAAAAACTGCGTGCTATAGTATGCCGTACGGTATGGGCTATAGCCCATGGTCAAAAATGGGATAAAAAACGTCTAAAAATAGACGTCTAAAACACGTCTATTTTTAGACGTGTTTTAGACGTCTATTTTTTGACGTTTTTATCCCATTTTTAGACGCTCGTCTAATAGCCCATACCGTACGGCATACTATAGCACGCCGTTTTTCATCATTTTTGAGGATTTGAAAAAAAACGAAAAAAAAAAAACGATGGGTTATAGCCCATCGTTTTTTTTTTTTTTTTTTTTTTTTTCAAATCCTCAAATCCTCAAAAATGATGAAAAACGGCGTGCTATAGTATGCCGTACGGTATGGGCTATAGCCCATGGTCAAAAATGGGATAAAAAACGTCTAAAAATAGACGTCTAAAACACGTCTATTTTTAGACGTGTTTTAGACGTCTATTTTTAGACGTTTTTATCCCATTTTTAGACGCTCGTCTAATAGCCCATACCGTACGGCATACTATAGCACGCCGTTTTTCATCATTTTCGAGGATTTGAAAAAAACTGAAGAAAAAAAAACGATGGGTTATAGCCCATCGTTTTTTTTTTTTTTTTTTTTTTTTTTCAAATCCTCAAATCCTCAAAAATGATGAAAAACGGCGTGCTATAGTATGCCGTACGGTATGGGCTATAGCCCATGGTTAAAAATGGGATAAAAAACGTCTAAAAATAGACGTCTAAAACACGTCTATTTTTAGACGTGTTTTAGACGTCTATTTTTAGACGTTTTTATCCCATTTTTAGACGCTCGTCTAATAGCCCATACCGTACGGCATACTATAGCACGCCGTTTTTCATAATTTTTGAGGATTTGAAAAAAAAAAAAAAAAAAAAACGATGGGTTATAGCCCATCGTTTTTTTTTTTTTTTTAATCCTCAAATCCTCAAAAATGATGAAAAACGGCGTGCTATAGTATGCCGTACGGTATGGGCTATAGCCCATGGTCAAAAATGGGATAAAAAACTTCTAAAAATAGACGTCTAAAACACGTCTATTTTTAGACGTGTTTTAGACGTCTATTTTTTGACGTTTTTATCCCATTTTTAGACGCTCGTCTAATAGCCCATACCGTATGGCATACTATAGCACGCCGTTTTTCATCATTTTTGAGGATTTAAAAAAAATGAAAAAAAAAATACGATGGGTTATAGCCCATGGTTTTTTTTTTTTTTTTTTTTTCAAATCCTCAAATCCTCAAAAATGATGAAAAACGGCGTGCTATAGTATGCCGTACGGTATGGGCTATAGCCCATGGTCAAAAATGGGATAAAAAACGTCTAAAAATAGACGTCTAAAACACGTCTATTTTTAGACGTGTTTTAGACGTCTATTTTTAGACGTTTTTATCCCATTTTTAGACGCTCGTCTAATAGCCCATACCGTACGGCATACTATAGCACGCCGTTTTTCATCATTTTCGAGGATTTGAAAAAAACTGAAGAAAAAAAAACGATGGGTTATAGCCCATCGTTTTTTTTTTTCTTTTTTTTTTTTTTCAAATCCTCAAATCCTCAAAAATGATGAAAAACGGCGTGCTATAGTATGCCGTACGGTATGGGCTATAGCCCATGGTTAAAAATGGGATAAAAAACGTCTAAGAATAGACGTCTAAAACACGTCTATTTTTAGACGTGTTTTAGACGTCTATTTTTTGACGTTTTTATCCCATTTTTAGACGCTCGTCTAATAGCCCATACCGTACGGCATACTATAGCACGCCGTTTTTCATCATTTTTGAGGATTTGAAAAAAAATGAAAAAAAAAAAACGATGGGTTATAGCCCATCGTTTTTTTTTTTTTTTTTTTTTTTTTCAAATCCTCAAAAATGATGAAAAACGGCGTGCTATAGTATGCCGTACGGTATGGGCTATAGCCCATGGTCAAAAATGGGATAAAAAACGTCTAAAAATAGACGTCTAAAACACGTCTATTTTTAGACGTGTTTTAGACGTCTATTTTTAGACGTTTTTATCCCATTTTTAGACGCTCGTCTAATAGCCCATACCGTACGGCATACTATAGCACGCCGTTTTTCATCATTTTCGAGGATTTGAAAAAAACTGAAGAAAAAAAAACGATGGGTTATAGCCCATCGTTTTTTTTTTTCTTTTTTTTTTTTTTCAAATCCTCAAATCCTCAAAAATGATGAAAAACGGCGTGCTATAGTATGCCGTACGGTATGGGCTATAGCCCATGGTCAAAAATGGTATAAAAAACGTCTAAAAGTAGACGTCTAAAACACGTCTATTTTTAGACGTGTTTTAGACGTCTATTTTTAGACGTTTTTATCCCATTTTTAGACGCTCGTCTAATAGCCCATACCGTACGGCATACTATAGCACGCCGTTTTTCATCATTTTCGAGGATTTGAAAAAAATGAAGAAAAAAAAAACGATGGGTTATAGCCCATCGTTTTTTTTTTTTTTTTTTTTTTTTCAAATCCTCAAATCCTCAAAAATGATGAAAAACTGCGTGCTATAGTATGCCGTACGGTATGGGCTATAGCCCATGGTCAAAAATGGGATAAAAAACGTCTAAAAATAGACGTCTAAAACACGTCTATTTTTAGACGTGTTTTAGACATAGCCCATCGTTTTTTTTTTTTTTTTTTTTTTTTCAAATCCTCAAATCCTCAAAAATGATGAAAAACTGCGTGCTATAGTATGCCGTACGGTATGGGCTATAGCCCATGGTCAAAAATGGGATAAAAAACGTCTAAAAATAGACGTCTAAAACACGTCTATTTTTAGACGTGTTTTAGACGTCTATTTTTAGACGTTTTTATCCAATTTTTAGACGCTCGTCTAATAGCCCATACCGTACGGCATACTATAGCACGCCGTTTTTCATCATTTTCGAGGATTTGAAAAAAACTGAAGAAAAAAAAACGATGGGTTATAGCCCATCGTTTTTTTTTTTCTTTTTTTTTTTTTTCAAATCCTCAAATCCTCAAAAATGATGAAAAACGGCGTGCTATAGTATGCCGTACGGTATGGGCTATAGCCCATGGTTAAAAATGGGATAAAAAACGTCTAAGAATAGACGTCTAAAACACGTCTATTTTTAGACGTGTTTTAGACGTCTATTTTTTGACGTTTTTATCCCATTTTTAGACGCTCGTCTAATAGCCCATACCGTACGGCATACTATAGCACGCCGTTTTTCATCATTTTCGAGGATTTGAAAAAAACTGAAGAAAAAAAAACGATGGGTTATAGCCCATCGTTTTGTTTTTTTTTGTTTGTTTTTTTTCAAATCCTCAAATCCTCAAAAATGATGAAAAACGGCGTGCTATAGTATGCCGTACGGTATGGGCTATAGCCCATGGTCAAAAATGGTATAAAAAACGTCTAAAAGTAGACGTCTAAAACACGTCTATTTTTAGACGTGTTTTAGACGTCTATTTTTAGACGTTTTTATCCCATTTTTAGACGCTCGTCTAATAGCCCATACCGTACGGCATACTATAGCACGCCGTTTTTCATCATTTTCGAGGATTTGAAAAAAATGAAGAAAAAAAAAACGATGGGTTATAGCCCATCGTTTTTTTTTTTTTTTTTTTTTTTTTCAAATCCTCAAATCCTCAAAAATGATGAAAAACTGCGTGCTATAGTATGCCGTACGGTATGGGCTATAGCCCATGGTCAAAAATGGGATAAAAAACGTCTAAAAATAGACGTCTAAAACACGTCTATTTTTAGACGTGTTTTAGACGTCTATTTTTAGACGTTTTTATCCCATTTTTAGACGCTCGTCTAATAGCCCATACCGTACGGCATACTATAGCACGCCGTTTTTCATCATTTTTGAGGATTTGAAAAAAATGAAAAAAAAAAAAACGATGGGTTATAGCCCATCGTTTTTTTTTTTTTTAATCCTCAAATCCTCGAAAATGATGAAAAACGGCGTGCTATAGTATGCCGTACGGTATGGGCTATAGCCCATGGTCAAAAATGGGATAAAAAACGTCTAAAAATAGACGTCTAAAACACGTCTATTTTTAGACGTGTTTTAGACATCTATTTTTTGACGTTTTTATCCCATTTTTAGACGCTCGTCTAATAGCCCATACCGTACGGCATACTATAGCACGCCGTTTTTCATCATTTTCGAGGATTTGAAAAAAATGAAGAAAAAAAAACGATGGGTTATATAGCCCATCGTTTTTTTTTTTCTTTTTTTTTTTTTTCAAATCCTCAAATCCTCGAAAATGATGAAAAACGGCGTGCTATAGTATGCCGTACGGTATGGGCTATAGCCCATGGTCAAAAATGGGATAAAAAACGTCTAAAAATAGACGTCTAAAACACGTCTATTTTTAGACGTGTTTTAGACGTCTATTTTTAGACGTTTTTATCCCATTTTTAGACGCTTGTCTAATAGCCCATACCGTACGGCATACTATAGCACGCCGTTTTTCATCATTTTTGAGGATTTGAAAAAAATGAAAAAAAAAAAAACGATGGGTTATAGCCCATCGTTTTTTTTTTTTTTTTTTTTTTTTCAAATCCTCAAATCCTCAAAAATGATGAAAAACGGCGTGCTATAGTATGCCGTACGGTATGGGCTATAGCCCATGGTCAAAAATGGTATAAAAAACGTCTAAAAGTAGACGTCTAAAACACGTCTATTTTTAGACGTGTTTTAGACATCTATTTTTTGACGTTTTTATCCCATTTTTAGACGCTCGTCTAATAGCCCATACCGTACGGCATACTATAGCACGCCGTTTTTCATCATTTTCGAGGATTTGAAAAAAATGAAGAAAAAAAAACGATGGGTTGTATAGCCCATCGTTTTTTTTTTTCTTTTTTTTTTTTTTCAAATCCTCAAATCCTCGAAAATGATGAAAAACGGCGTGCTATAGTATGCCGTACGGTATGGGCTATAGCCCATGGTCAAAAATGGGATAAAAAACGTCTAAAAATAGACGTCTAAAACACGTCTATTTTTAGACGTGTTTTAGACGTCTATTTTTAGACGTTTTTATCCCATTTTTAGACGCTTGTCTAATAGCCCATACCGTACGGCATACTATAGCACGCCGTTTTTCATCATTTTTGAGGATTTGAAAAAAATGAAAAAAAAAAAAACGATGGGTTATAGCCCATCGTTTTTTATTTTTTTAATCCTCAAATCCTCGAAAATGATGAAAAACGGCGTGCTATAGTATGCCGTACGGTATGGGCTATAGCCCATGGTCAAAAATGGGATAAAAAACGTCTAAAAATAGACGTCTAAAACACGTCTATTTTTAGACGTGTTTTAGACGTCTATTTTTAGACGTTTTTATCCCATTTTTAGACGCTCGTCTAATAGCCCATACCATACGGCATACTATAGCACGCCGTTTTTCATCATTTTCGAGGATTTGAAAAAAATGAAGAAAAAAAAAACGATGGGTTAGCCCATCGTTTTTTTTATTTTTTTATCCTCAAATCCTCAAAAATGATGAAAAACTGCGTGCTATAGTATGCCGTACGGTATGGGCTATAGCCCATGGTCAAAAATGGGATAAAAAACTTCTAAAAATAGACGTCTAAAACACGTCTAAAAATAGACGTGTTTTAGACGTCTATTTTTAGACGTTTTTATCCCATTTTTAGACGCTCGTCTAATAGCCCATACCGTACGGCATACTATAGCACGCCGTTTTTCATCATTTTTGAGGATTTGAAAAAAATAAAAATAAAAAAACGATAGGTTATAGCCCATCGTTTTTTTTTTTTTTTTTTTTTTTTTTTTCAAATCCTCAAATCCTCAAAAATGATGAAAAACGGCGTGCTATAGTATGCCGTACGGTATGGGCTATAACCCATGGTTAAAAATGGGATAAAAAACTTCTAAAAATAGACGTCTAAAACACGTCTAAAAATAGACGTGTTTTAGACGTCTATTTTTAGACGTTTTTATCCCATTTTTAGACGCTCGTCTAATAGCCCATACCGTACGGCATACTATAGCACGCCGTTTTTCATCATTTTTGAGGATTTGAAGGTTTGGAAAAAAAAAAAAAAAAAACGATGGGCTATAACCTATCGTTTTTTTATTTTTATTTTTTTCAAATCCTCAAAAATGATGAAAAACGGCGTGCTATAGTATGCCGTACGGTATGGGCTATAGCCCATGGTCAAAAATGATGAAAAACGAGGATAATCTTTTTTTTCAAAAATTCAAAAAACGATGGGCTATAACCCAACTTTTTGAAATTTTGAATTTTTTTCAATTCCTCAAAAACGATGAAAAACGGCGTGCTATAGTATGCCATACGATATGGGCTATAGCCCATGGTCAAAAATGATGAAAAACGAGGGTAATGTTTTTTTTCAAAAATTCAAAAAACGATGGGCTATAACCCAACTTTTTGAAATGTTGAATTTTTTTCAATTCCTCAAAAACGATGAGAAACGGCGTGCTATAGTATGCCATACGATATGGGCTATAGCCCATGGTCAAAAATGATGAAAAACGAGGATAATTTTTTTTTTCAAAAATTCAAAAAACGATGGGCTATAACCCAACTTTTTGAAATTTTGAATTTTTTTCAATTCCTCAAAAACGATGAAAAACGGCGTGCTATAGTATGCCATACGATATGGGCTATAGCCCATGGTCAAAAATGATGAAAAACGAGGATTTTTTTTTTTCAAAAATTAAAAAACGATGGGCTATAACCCAACTTTTTGAAATTTACAATTTTTTTCAATTCCTCAAAAACGATGAAAAACGGCGTGCTATAGTATGCCATACGATATGGGCCATAGCCCATGGTCAAAAATGATGAAAAACGAGGATAATGTTTTTTTTCAAAAATTCAAAAAACGATGGGCTATAACACAACTTTTTGAAATTTTGAATTTTTTTCAATTCCTCAAAAACGATGAGAAACGGCGTGCTATAGTATGCCATACGATATGGGCTATAGCCCATGGTCAAAAATGATGAAAAACGAGGATAATTTTTTTTTTCAAAAATTCAAAAAACGATGGGCTATAACCCAACTTTTTGAAATTTTGATTTTTTTTTCAATTCCTCAAAAACGATGAAAAACGGCGTGCTATAGTATGCCATACGATATGGGCTATAGCCCATGGTCAAAAATGATGAAAAACGAGGATAATGTTTTTTTTCAAAAATTCAAAAAACGATGGGCTATAACCCAACTTTTTGAAATTTTGAATTTTTTTCAATTCCTCAAAAACGATGAGAAACGGCGTGCTATAGTATGCCATACGATATGGGCTATAGCCCATGGTCAAAAATGATGAAAAACGAGGATTTTTTTTTTTTTTTTAATTCAAAAAACGATGGGCTATAACCCAACTTTTTGAAATTTTGAATTTTTTTCAATTCCTCAAAAACGATGAAAAACGGCGTGCTATAGTATGCCATACGATATGGGCTATAGCCCATGGTCAAAAATGATGAAAAACGAGGATATTTTTTTTTTTCAAAAATTCAAAAAACGATGGGCTATAACCCAACTTTTTGAAATTTTGAATTTTTTTCAATTCCTCAAAAACGATGAGAAACGGCGTGCTATAGTATGCCATACGATATGGGCTATAGCCCATGGTCAAAAATGATGAAAAACGAGGATAAAAAAATCAAAAATTCAAAAAACGATGGGTTATAATCCAACTTTTTGAAATTTTGATTTTTTTTTTTCAATTCCTCAAAAACGATGAAAAACGGCGTGCTATAGTATGCCATACGATATGGGCTATAGCCCATGGTCAAAAATGATGAAAAACGAGGTTTTTTTTTTTTTCAAAAATTCAAAAAACGATGGGCTATAACCCAACTTTTTGAAATTTTGATTTTTTTTTCAATTCCTCAAAAACGATGAAAAACGGCGTGCTATAGTATGCCATACGATATGGGCTATAGCCCATGGTCAAAAATGATGAAAAACGAGGATAATTTTTTTTTTCAAAAATTCAAAAAATGATGGGCTATAACCCAACTTTTTGAAATTTTGAATTTTTTTCAATTCCTCAAAAACGATGAGAAACGGCGTGCTATAGTATGCCATACGATATGGGCTATAGCCCATGGTCAAAAATGATGAAAAACGAGGATAATGTTTTTTTTCAAAAATTCAAAAAATGATGGGCTATAACCCAACTTTTTGAAATTTTGAATTTTTTTCAATTCCTCAAAAACAATGAAAAACGGCGTGCTATAGTATGCCATACGATATGGGCCATAGCCCATGGTCAAAAATGATGAAAAACGAGGATAATGTTTTTTTTCAAAAATTCAAAAAACGATGGGTTATAACCCAACTTTTTGAAATTTTGAATTTTTTTCAATTCCTCAAAAACGATGAGAAACGGCGTGCTATAGTATGCCATACGGTATGGGCTATAGCCCATGGTCAAAAATGATGAAAAACGAGGATATTTTTTTTTTTCAAAAATTCAAAAAACGATGGGCTATAACCCAACTTTTTGAAATTTTGAATTTTTTTCAATTCCTCAAAAACGATGAAAAACGGCGTGCTATAGTATGCCATACGATATGGGCTATAGCCCATGTTTAAAAATGATGAAAAACGATGTTTCAAAAAATTTCAAAATTTCAAAAAAAAGATGGGCTATAACCCATGTTTTTTGAATTTTTTTCAAATCCTCAAAAATGATGAAAACTGCGTGTTATAGTATGCCGTACGGTAGGGGCTATAGCCCATGTTTAAAAATGATGAAAAACGAGGTTTCAAAAAATTTCAAAATTTCAAAAAAACGATGGGCTATAACCCATGTTTTTTGAAATTTTGAAATGTTTTCAAATCCTCAAAAATGATGAAAAACTGCGTGTTATAGTATGCCGTACGGTAGGGGCTATAGCCCATGTTTAAAAATGATGAAAAACGAGGTTTAAAAAAAATTCAAAATTTCAAAAAAACGATGGGCTATAACCCATGTTTTTTGAAATTTTGAAATTTTTTCAAATCCTCAAAAATGATGAAAAACTGCGTGTTATAGTATGCCGTACAGTAGCGGCTATAGCCCATGTTTAAAAATGATGAAAAACGAGGTTTAAATTTTTTTCTAAATTTCAAAAAAACGATGGGCTATAACCCATGTTTTTTTAAATTTTGAATTTTTTTCAAATCCTCAAAAATGATGAAAAACTGCGTGTTATAGTATGCCGTACGGTAGGGGCTATAGCCCATGTTTAAAAATGATGAAAAACAAGGTTAATTTTTTTTTCAAAATTTCAAAAAAACGATGGGCTATAACCCATGTTTTTTGAAATTTTGAATTTTTTTTAAATCCTCAAAAATGATGAAAAACGGCGTGTTATAGTATGCCGTACGGTAGGGGCTATAGCCCATGTTTAAAAATGATGAAAAACGAGGTTTAAATTTTTTTCAAAATTTCAAAAAAACGATGGGCTATAACCCATGTTTTTTTAAATTTTGAATTTTTTTCAAATCCTCAAAAATGATGAAAAACGGCGTGTTATAGTATGCCGTACGATAGGGGCTATAGCCCATGTTTAAAAATGATGAAAAACAAGGTTTAATTTTTTTTCAAAATTTCAAAAAAACGATGGGCTATAACCCATGTTTTTTTAAATTTTGATTTTTTTTCAAATCCTCAAAAATGATGAAAAACTGCGTGTTATAGTATGCCGTACGGTAGGGGCTATAGCCCATGTTTAAAAATGATGAAAAACGAGGTTTAAAAAAATTTCAAAATTTCAAAAAAACGATGGGCTATAACCCATGTTTTTTGAAAATTTGAATTTTTTTCAAATCCTCAAAAATGATGAAAAACTGCGTGTTATAGTATGCCGTACGGTAGGGGCTATAGCCCATGTTTAAAAATGATGAAAAACGAGGTTTCAAAAAATTTCAAAATTTCAAAAAAACGATGGGCTATAACCCATGTTTTTTGAAATTTTGAAATTTTTTTAAATCCTCAAAAATGATGAAAAACGGCATGTTATAGTATGCCGTACGGTAGGGGCTATAGCCCATGTTTAAAAATGATGAAAAACGAGGTTTAATTTTTTTTCAAAATTTCAAAAAAACGATGGGCTATAACCCATGTTTTTTGAAATTTTGAATTTTTTTCAAATCCTCAAAAATGATGAAAAACGGCGTGTTATAGTATGCCGTACGATAGGGGCTATAGCCCATGTTTAAAAATGATGAAAAACAAGGTTTAAATTTTTTTCAAAATTTCAAAAAAACGATGGGCTATAACCCATGTTTTTTGAAATTTTGATTTTTTTTCAAATCCTCAAAAATGATGAAAAACTGCGTGTTATAGTATGCCGTACGGTAGGGGCTATAGCCCATGTTTAAAAATGATGAAAAACGAGGTTTCAAAAAAATTCAAAATTTCAAAAAAACGATGGGCTATAACCCATGTTTTTTGAAATTTTGATTTTTTTTCAAATCCTCAGAAATGATGAAAAACTGCGTGTTATAGTATGCCGTACGGTAGGGGCTATAGCCCATGTTTAAAAATGATGAAAAACGAGGTTTAAAAAAAATTCAAAATTTCAAAAAAACGATGGGCTATAACCCATGTTTTTTGAAATTTTGAATTTTTTTCAAATCCTCAAAAATGATGAAAAACTGCGTGTTATAGTATGCCGTACGGTAGGGGCTATAGCCCATGTTTAAAAATGATGAAAAACGAGGTTTCAAAAAATTTCAAAATTTAAAAAAAACGATGGGCTATAACCCATGTTTTTTGAAATTTTGAATTTTTTTCAAATCCTCAAAAATGATGAAAAACGGCGTGTTATAGTATGCCGTACGGTAGGGGCTATAGCCCATGTTTAAAAATGATGAAAAACAAGGTTTAAATTTTTTTCAAAATTTCAAAAAAACGATGGGCTATAACCCATGTTTTTTGAAATTTTGAATTTTTTTTAAATCCTCAAAAATGATGAAAAACGGCGTGTTATAGTATGCCGTACGGTAAGGGCTATAGCCCATGTTTAAAAATGATGAAAAACGAGGTTTAATTTTTTTTCAAAATTTCAAAAAAACGATGGGCTATAACCCATGTTTTTTTGAAATTTTGATTTTTTTTCAAATCCTCAAAAATGATGAAAAACTGCGTGTTATAGTATGCCGTACGGTAGGGGCTATAGCCCATGTTTAAAAATGATGAAAAACGAGGTTTCAAAAAAATTCAAAATTTCAAAAAAACGATGGGCTATAACCCATGTTTTTTGAAATTTTGAATTTTTTTCAAATCCTCAAAAATGATGAAAAACTGCGAGTTATAGTATGCCGTACGGTAGGGGCTATAGCCCATGTTTAAAAATGATGAAAAACGAGGTTTAAAAAAAATTCAAAATTTAAAAAAAACGATGGGCTATAACCCATGTTTTTTGAAATTTTGAATTTTTTTCAAATCCTCAAAAATGATGAAAAGCTGCGTGTTATAGTATTCCGTACGGTAGGGGCTATAGCCCATGTTTAAAAATGATGAAAAACGAGGTTTCAAAAAATTTCAAAATTTCAAAAAAACGATGGGCTATAACCCATGTTTTTTGAAATTTTGAATTTTTTTTAAATCCTCAAAAATGATGAAAAACGGCATGTTATAGTATGCCGTACGGTAGGGGCTATAGCCCATGTTTAAAAATGATGAAAAACAAGGTTATTTTTTTTTTCAAAATTTCAAAAAAACGATGGGCTATAACCCATGTTTTTTTAAATTTTGATTTTTTTTTAAATCCTCAAAAATGATGAAAAACGGCGTGTTATAGTATGCCGTACGGTAGGGGCTATAGCCCATGTTTAAAAATGATGAAAAACGAGGTTAAATTTTTTTTCAAAACTTCAAAAAAACGATGGGCTATAACCCATGTTTTTTGAAATTTTGAATTTTTTTCAAATCCTCAAAAATGATGAAAAACGGCGTGTTATAGTATGCCGTACGATAGGGGCTATAGCCCATGTTTAAAAATGATGAAAAACAAGGTTAAATTTTTTTTCAAAATTTCAAAAAAACGATGGGCTATAACCCATGTTTTTTGAAATTTTGATTTTTTTTCAAATCCTCAAAAATGATGAAAAACTGCGTGTTATAGTATGCCGTACGGTAGGGGCTATAGCCCATGTTTAAAAATGATGAAAAACGAGGTTTCAAAAAAATTCAAAATTTCAAAAAAACGATGGGCTATAACCCATGTTTTTGAAATTTTGATTTTTTTTCAAATCCTCAGAAATGATGAAAAACTGCGTGTTATAGTATGCCGTACGGTAGGGGCTATAGCCCATGTTTAAAAATGATGAAAAACGAGGTTAAAAAAAAATTCTAAATTTCAAAAAAACGATGGGCTATAACCCATGTTTTTTGAAATTTTGAAATTTTTTCAAATCCTCAAAAATGATGAAAAACTGCGTGTTATAGTATGCCGTACGGTAGGGGCTATAGCCCATGTTTAAAAATGATGAAAAACGAGGTTTAATTTTTTTTCAAAATTTCAAAAAAACGATGGGCTATAACCCATGTTTTTTGAAATTTTGATTTTTTTTCAAATCCTCAAAAATGATGAAAAACTGCGTGTTATAGTATGCCGTACGGTAGGGGCTATAGCCCATGTTTAAAAATGATGAAAAACGAGGTTTCAAAAAAATTCAAAATTTCAAAAAAACGATGGGCTATAACCCATGTTTTTTGAAATTTTGAATTTTTTTCAAATCCTCAAAAATGATGAAAAACTGCGAGTTATAGTATGCCGTACGGTAGGGGCTATAGCCCATGTTTAAAAATGATGAAAAACGAGGTTTAAAAAAAATTCAAAATTTCAAAAAAACGATGGGCTATAACCCATGTTTTTTGAAATTTTGAATTTTTTTCAAATCCTCAAAAAATGATGAAAAGCTGCGTGTTATAGTATTCCGTACGGTAGGGGCTATAGCCCATGTTTAAAAATGATGAAAAACGAGGTTTCAAAAAATTTCAAAATTTCAAAAAAACGATGGGCTATAACCCATGTTTTTTGAAATTTTGCATTTTTTTAAAATCCTCAAAAATGATGAAAAACGGCATGTTATAGTATGCCGTACGGTAGGGGCTATAGCCCATGTTTAAAAATGATGAAAAACAAGGTTAATTTTTTTTTCAAAATTTCAAAAAAACGATGGGCTATAACCCATGTTTTTTGAAATTTTGATTTTTTTTTAAATCCTCAAAAATGATGAAAAACGGCGTGTTATAGTATGCCGTACGGTAGGGGCTATAGCCCATGTTTAAAAATGATGAAAAACGAGGTTTAAATTTTTTTCAAAATTTCAAAAAAACGATGGGCTATAACCCATGTTTTTTGAAATTTTGAATTTTTTTTAAATCCTCAAAAATGATGAAAAACGGCGTGTTATAGTATGCCGTACGATAGGGGCTATAGCCCATGTTTAAAAATGATGAAAAACAAGGTTTAATTTTTTTTCAAATTTTCAAAAAAACGATGGGCTATAACCCATGTTTTTTGAAATTTTGATTTTTTTTCAAATCCTCAAAAATGATGAAAAACTGCGTGTTATAGTATGCCGTACGGTAGGGGCTATAGCCCATGTTTAAAAATGATGAAAAACGAGGTTTCAAAAAAATTCAAAATTTCAAAAAAACGATGGGCTATAACCCATGTTTTTTGAAATTTTGAATTTTTTTCAAATCCTCAAAAATGATGAAAAGCTGCGTGTTATAGTATTCGGTACGGTAGGGGCTATAGCCCATGTTTAAAAATGATGAAAAACGAGGTTTCAAAAAATTTCAAAATTTCAAAAAAACGATGGGCTATAACCCATGTTTTTTGAAATTTTGAATTTTTTTTAAATCCTCAAAAATGATGAAAAACGGCATGTTATAGTATGCCGTACGGTAGGGGCTATAGCCCATGTTTAAAAATGATGAAAAACAAGGTTTAATTTTTTTTCAAAATTTCAAAAAAACGATGGGCTATAACCCATGTTTTTTGAAATTTTGATTTTTTTTCAAATCCTCAAAAATGATGAAAAACTGTGTGTTATAGTATGCCGTACGGTAGGGGCTATAGCCCATGTTTAAAAATGATGAAAAACGAGGTTTCAAAAAAATTCAAAATTTCAAAAAAACGATGGGCTATAACCCATGTTTTTTGAAATTTTGAAATTTTTTCAAATCCTCAAAAATGATGAAAAACTGCGTGTTATAGTATGCCGTACGGTAGGGGCTATAGCCCATGTTTAAAAATGATGAAAAACGAGGTTTCAAAAAATTTCAAAATTTCAAAAAAACGATGGGTTATAACCCATGTTTTTTGAAATTTTGAATTTTTTTCAAATCCTCAAAAATTATGAAAAACTGCGTGTTATAGTATGCCGTACGGTAGGGGCTATAGCCCATGTTTAAAAATGATGAAAAACAAGGTTTAAATTTTTTTCAAAATTTCAAAAAAACGATGGGCTATAACCCATGTTTTTTGAAATTTTAATTTTTTTTTAAATCCTCAAAAATGATGAAAACGGCGTGTTATAGTATGCCGTACGGTAGGGGCTATAGCCCATGTTTAAAAATGATGAAAAACGAGGTTTAATTTTTTTTCAAAATTTCAAAAAAACGATGGGCTATAACCCATGTTTTTTTAAATTTTGAATTTTTTTCAAATCCTCAAAAATGATGAAAAACGGCGTGTTATAGTATGCCGTACGGTAGGGGCTATAGCCCATGTTTAAAAATGATGAAAAACAAGGTTAATTTTTTTTTCAAAATTTCAAAAAAACGATGGGCTATAACCCATGTTTTTTGAAATTTTGAATTTTTTTTTAATCCTCAAAAATGATGAAAAACGGCGTGTTATAGTATGCCGTACGGTAGGGGCTATAGCCCATGTTTAAAAATGATGAAAAACGAGGTTTAAATTTTTTTCAAAATTTCAAAAAAACGATGGGCTATAACCCATGTTTTTTGAAATTTTGAATTTTTTTCAAATCCTCAAAAATGATGAAAAACTGCGTGTTATAGTATGCCGTACGGTAGGGGCTATAGCCCATGTTTAAAAATGATGAAAAACGAGGTTTCAAAAAAATTCAAAATTTCAAAAAAACGATGGGCTATAACCCATGTTTTTTGAAAATTTGAATTTTTTTCAAATCCTCAAAAATGATGAAAAACTGCGTGTTATAGTATGCCGTACGGTAGGGGCTATAGCCCATGTTTAAAAATGATGAAAAACGAGGTTTAAAAAAAAAATCAAAATTTCAAAAAAACGATGGGCTATAACCCATGTTTTTTGAAATTTTGAATTTTTTTTAAATCCTCAAAAATGATGAAAAACGGCATGTTATAGTATGCCGTACGGTAGGGGCTATAGCCCATGTTTAAAAATGATGAAAAACAAGGTTAATTTTTTTTTCAAAATTTCAAAAAAACGATGGGCTATAACCCATGTTTTTTGAAATTTTGATTTTTTTTTAAATCCTCAAAAATGATGAAAAACTGCGTGTTATAGTATGCCGTACGGTAGGGGCTATAGCCCATGTTTAAAAATGATGAAAAACGAGGTTTAAATTTTTTTCAAAATTTCAAAAAAACGATGGGCTATAACCCATGTTTTTTGAAATTTTGAATTTTTTTCAAATCCTCAAAAATGATGAAAAACGGCGTGTTATAGTATGCCGTACGATAGGGGCTATAGCCCATGTTTAAAAATGATGAAAAACAAGGTTTAATTTTTTTTCAAAATTTCAAAAAAACGATGGGCTATAACCCATGTTTTTTGAAATTTTGATTTTTTTTCAAATCCTCAAAAATGATGAAAAACTGCGTGTTATAGTATGCCGTACGGTAGGGGCTATAGCCCATGTTTAAAAATGATGAAAAACGAGGTTTCAAAAAATTTCAAAATTTCAAAAAAACGATGGGCTATAACCCATGTTTTTTGAAATTTTGAATTTTTTTCAAATCCTCAAAAATGATGAAAAGCTGCGTGTTATAGTATTCGGTACGGTAGGGGCTATAGCCCATGTTTAAAAATGATGAAAAACGAGGTTTCAAAAAATTTCAAAATTTCAAAAAAACGATGGGCTATAACCCATGTTTTTTGAAATTTTGAATTTTTTTTAAATCCTCAAAAATGATGAAAAACGGCATGTTATAGTATGCCGTACGGTAGGGGCTATAGCCCATGTTTAAAAATGATGAAAAACAAGGTTTAAATTTTTTTCAAAATTTCAAAAAAACGATGGGCTATAACCCATGTTTTTTGAAATTTTGATTTTTTTTCAAATCCTCAAAAATGATGAAAAACTGTGTGTTATAGTATGCCGTACGGTAGGGGCTATAGCCCATGTTTAAAAATGATGAAAAACGAGGTTTCAAAAAAATTCAAAATTTCAAAAAAACGATGGGCTATAACCCATGTTTTTTGAAATTTTGAATTTTTTTCAAATCCTCAAAAATGATGAAAAACTGCGTGTTATAGTATGCCGTACGGTAGGGGCTATAGCCCATGTTTAAAAATGATGAAAAACGAGGTTTCAAAAAATTTCAAAATTTCAAAAAAACGATGGGTTATAACCCATGTTTTTTGAAATTTTGAATTTTTTTCAAATCCTCAAAAATTATGAAAAACTGCGTGTTATAGTATGCCGTACGGTAGGGGCTATAGCCCATGTTTAAAAATGATGAAAAACAAGGTTTACATTTTTTTCAAAATTTCAAAAAAACGATGGGCTATAACCCATGTTTTTTGAAATTTTTATTTTTTTTTAAATCCTCAAAAATGATGAAAAACGGCGTGTTATAGTATGCCGTACGGTAGGGGCTATAGCCCATGTTTAAAAATGATGAAAAACGAGGTTTAATTTTTTTTCAAAATTTCAAAAAAACGATGGGCTATAACCCATGTTTTTTTAAATTTTGAATTTTTTTCAAATCCTCAAAAATGATGAAAAACGGCGTGTTATAGTATGCCGTACGATAGGGGCTATAGCCCATGTTTAAAAATGATGAAAAACAAGGTTTAATTTTTTTTCAAAATTTCAAAAAAACGATGGGCTATAACCCATGTTTTTTAAATTTTGATTTTTTTTCAAATCCTCAAAAATGATGAAAAACTGCGTGTTATAGTATGCCGTACGGTAGGGGCTATAGCCCATGTTTAAAAATGATGAAAAACGAGGTTTCAAAAAAATTCAAAATTTCAAAAAAACGATGGGCTATAACCCATGTTTTTTGAAATTTTGAATTTTTTTCAAATCCTCAAAAATGATGAAAAACTGCGTGTTATAGTATGCCGTACGGTAGGGGCTATAGCCCATGTTTAAAAATGATGAAAAACGAGGTTTAAAAAAAATTCAAAATTTCTAAAAAACGATGGGCTATAACCCATGTTTTTTGAATTTTTTATTTTTTTTTAAATCCTCAAAAATGATGAAAAACGGCATGTTATAGTATGCCGTACGGTAGGGGCTATAGCCCATGTTTAAAAATGATGAAAAACAAGGTTAATTTTTTTTTCAAAATTTAAAAAAAACGATGGGCTATAACCCATGTTTTTTGAAATTTTGAATTTTTTTTAAATCCTCAAAAATGATGAAAAACGGCGTGTTATAGTATGCCGTACGGTAGGGGCTATAGCCCATGTTTAAAAATGATGAAAAACGAGGTTTCAATTTATATCAAAATTTCAAAAAAACGATGGGCTATAACCCATGTTTTTTGAATTTTTTAATTTTTTTCAAATCCTCAAAAATGATGAAAAACGGCGTTTTATAGTATGCCGTACGATAGGGGCTATAGCCCATGTTTAAAAATGATGAAAAACAAGGTTTAATTTTTTTTCAAAATTTAAAAAAAACGATGGGCTATAACCCATGTTTTTTTAAATTTGGATTTTTTTTCAAATCCTCAAAAATGATGAAAAACTGCGTGTTATAGTATGCCGTACGGTAGGGGCTATAGCCCATGTTTAAAAATGATGAAAAACGAGGTTTAAATTTTTTTCAAAATTTCAAAAAAACGATGGGCTATAACCCATGTTTTTTTAAATTTTGAATTTTTTTCAAATCCTCAAAAATGATGAAAAACGGCGTGTTATAGTATGCCGTACGGTAGGGGCTATAGCCCATGTTTAAAAATGATGAAAAACAAGGTTAATTTTTTTTTCAACATTTCAAAAAAACGATGGGCTATAACCCATGTTTTTTGAAATTTTGAATTTTTTTTTAATCCTCAAAAATGATGAAAAACGGCGTGTTATAGTATGCCGTACGATAGGGGCTATAGCCCATGTTTAAAAATGATGAAAAACAAGGTTTAATTTTTTTTCAAAATTTCAAAAAAATGATGGGCTATAACCCATGTTTTTTGAAATTTTGATTTTTTTTCAAATCCTCAAAAATGATGAAAAACTGCGTGTTATAGTATGCCGTACGGTAGGGGCTATAGCCCATGTTTAAAAATGATGAAAAACGAGGTTTAAAAAAAAATCAAAATTTCAAAAAAACGATGGGCTATAACCCATGTTTTTTGAAAATTTGATTTTTTTTCAAATCCTCAAAAATGATGAAAAACTGCGTGTTATAGTATGCCGTACGGTAGGGGCTATAGCCCATGTTTAAAAATGATGAAAAACGAGGTTTAAAAAAAAATCAAAATTTCAAAAAAACGATGGGCTATAACCCATGTTTTTTGAAATTTTGAATTTTTTTTAAATCCTCAAAAATGATGAAAAACGGCATGTTATAGTATGCCGTACGGTAGGGGCTATAGCCCATGTTTAAAAATGATGAAAAACAAGGTTAATTTTTTTTTCAAAATTTCAAAAAAACGATGGGCTATAACCCATGTTTTTTGAAATTTTGAATTTTTTTTAAATCCTCAAAAATGATGAAAAACGGCGTGTTATAGTATGCCGTACGGTAGGGGCTATAGCCCATGTTTAAAAATGATGAAAAACGAGGTTTAAATTTTTTTCAAAATTTCAAAAAAACGATGGGCTATAACCCATGTTTTTTTTTATTTTGAATTTTTTTCAAATCCTCAAAAATGATGAAAAACGGCGTGTTATAGTATGCCGTACGATAGGGGCTATAGCCCATGTTTAAAAATGATGAAAAACAAGGTTTACATTTTTTTCAAAATTTCAAAAAAACGATGGGCTATAACCCATGTTTTTTTAAATTTTGATTTTTTTTCAAATCCTCAAAAATGATGAAAAACTGCGTGTTATAGTATGCCGTACGGTAGGGGCTATAGCCCATGTTTAAAAATGATGAAAAACGAGGTTTCAAAAAAATTCAAAATTTCAAAAAAACGATGGGCTATAACCCATGTTTTTTGAAATTTTTAATTTTTTTCAAATCCTCAAAAATGATGAAAAACTGCGTGTTATAGTATGCCGTACGGTAGGGGCTATAGCCCATGTTTAAAAATGATGAAAAACGAGGTTTAAAAAAATTTCAAAATTTCAAAAAAACGATGGGCTATAACCCATGTTTTTTGAAATTTTAGAATTTTTTTCAAATCCTCAAAAATGATGAAAAACTGCGTGTTATAGTATGCCGTACGGTAGGGGCTATAGCCCATGTTTAAAAATGATGAAAAACGAGGTTTCAAAAAATTTCAAAAAAACGATGGGCTATAACCCATGTTTTTTGAAATTTTGAATTTTTTTCAAATCCTCAAAAATGATGAAAAACTGCGTGTTATAGTATGCCGTACGGTAGGGGCTATAGCCCATGTTTAAAAATGATGAAAAACGAGGTTTAAAAAAATTTCAAAATTTCAAAAAAACGATGGGCTATAACCCATGTTTTTTGAATTTTTGAATTTTTTTTAAATCCTCAAAAATGATGAAAAACGGCATGTTATAGTATGCCGTACGGTAGGGGCTATAGCCCATGTTTAAAAATGATGAAAAACAAGGTTAATTTTTTTTTCAAAATTTAAAAAAAACGATGGGCTATAACCCATGTTTTTTGAAATTTTGAATTTTTTTTAAATCCTCAAAAATGATGAAAAACGGCGTGTTATAGTATGCCGTACGGTAGGGGCTATAGCCCATGTTTAAAAATGATGAAAAACGAGGTTTAAATTTTTTTCAAAATTTCAAAAAAACGATGGGCTATAACCCATGTTTTTTGAATTTTTGATTTTTTTTCAAATCCTCAAAAATGATGAAAAACGGCGTTTTATAGTATGCCGTACGATAGGGGCTATAGCCCATGTTTAAAAATGATGAAAAACGAGGTTTAAAAAAAATTCAAAATTTCAAAAAAACGATGGGCTATAACCCATGTTTTTTGAAATTTTGAATTTTTTTCAAATCCTCAAAAATGATGAAAAACTGCGTGTTATAGTATGCCGTACGGTAGGGGCTATAGCCCATGTTTAAAAATGATGAAAAACGAGGTTTAAAAAAAATTCAAAATTTCAAAAAAACGATGGGCTATAACCCATGTTTTTTGAATTTTTGAATTTTTTTTAAATCCTCAAAAATGATGAAAAACGGCATGTTATAGTATGCCGTACGGTAGGGGCTATAGCCCATGTTTAAAAATGATGAAACACAAGGTTAATTTTTTTTTCAAAATTTAAAAAAAACGATGGGCTATAACCCATGTTTTTTGAAATTTTGAATTTTTTTTAAATCCTCAAAAATGATGAAAAACGGCGTGTTATAGTATGCCGTACGGTAGGGGCTATAGCCCATGTTTAAAAATGATGAAAAACAAGGTTTAAATTTTTTTCAAAATTTCAAAAAAACGATGGGCTATAACCCATGTTTTTTGAAATTTTGAATTTTTTTCAAATCCTCAAAAATGATGAAAAACTGCGTGTTATAGTATGCCGTACGGTAGGGGCTATAGCCCATGTTTAAAAATGATGAAAAACGAGGTTTAAAAAAAATTCAAAATTTCAAAAAAACGATGGGCTATAACCCATGTTTTTTGAAATTTTAGAATTTTTTTCAAATCCTCAAAAATGATGAAAAACTGCGTGTTATAGTATGCCGTACGGTAGGGGCTATAGCCCATGTTTAAAAATGATGAAAAACGAGGTTTCAAAAAATTTAAAAATTTCAAAAAAACGATGGGCTATAACCCATGTTTTTTGAAATTTTGAATTTTTTTCAAATCCTCAAAAATGATGAAAAACTGCGTGTTATAGTATGCCGTACGGTAGGGGCTATAGCCCATGTTTAAAAATGATGAAAAACGAGGTTTAAAAAAAATTCAAAATTTCAAAAAAACGATGGGCTATAACCCATGTTTTTTGAATTTTTGAATTTTTTTTAAATCCTCAAAAATGATGAAAAACGGCATGTTATAGTATGCCGTACGGTAGGGGCTATAGCCCATGTTTAAAAATGATGAAAAACAAGGTTAATTTTTTTTTCAAAATTTAAAAAAAACGATGGGCTATAACCCATGTTTTTTGAAATTTTGAATTTTTTTTAAATCCTCAAAAATGATGAAAAACGGCGTGTTATAGTATGCCATACGGTAGGGGCTATAGCCCATGTTTAAAAATGATGAAAAACGAGGTTTAAATTTTTTTCAAAATTTCAAAAAAACGATGGGCTATAACCCATGTTTTTTGAATTTTTGATTTTTTTTCAAATCCTCAAAAATGATGAAAAACGGCGTTTTATAGTATGCCGTACGATAGGGGCTATAGCCCATGTTTAAAAATGATGAAAAACGAGGTTTAAAAAAAATTCAAAATTTCAAAAAAACGATGGGCTATAACCCATGTTTTTTGAAATTTTGAATTTTTTTCAAATCCTCAAAAATGATGAAAAACTGCGTGTTATAGTATGCCGTACGGTAGGGGCTATAGCCCATGTTTAAAAATGATGAAAAACGAGGTTTAAAAAAAATTCAAAATTTCAAAAAAACGATGGGCTATAACCCATGTTTTTGAAATTTTGATTTTTTTTCAAATCCTCAAAAATGATGAAAAACTGCGTGTTATAGTATGCCGTACGGTAGGGGCTATAGCCCATGTTTAAAAATGATGAAAAACAAGGTTTAAATTTTTTTCAAAATTTCAAAAAAACGACGGGCTATAACCCATGTTTTTTGAAATTTTGAATTTTTTTTAAATCCTCAAAAATGATGAAAAACGGCGTGTTATAGTATGCCGTACGGTAGGGGCTATAGCCCATGTTTAAAAATGATGAAAAACAAGGTTTAATTTTTTTTCAAAATTTCAAAAAAACGATGGGCTATAACCCATGTTTTTTGAAATTTAGAATTTTTTTCAAATCCTCAAAAATGATGAAAAACTGCGTGTTATAGTATGCCGTACGGTAGGGGCTATAGCCCATGTTTAAAAATGATGAAAAACGAGGTTTCAAAAAATTTCTAAATTTCAAAAAAACGATGGGCTATAACCCATGTTTTTGAAATTTTGAATTTTTTTTAAATCCTCAAAAATGATGAAAAACTGCGTGTTATAGTATGCCGTACGGTAGGGGCTATAGCCCATGTTTAAAAATGATGAAAAACAAGGTTTAAATTTTTTTCAAAATTTCAAAAAAACGATGGGCTATAACCCATGTTTTTTTAAATTTTGAATTTTTTTAAAATCCTCAAAAATGATGAAAAACGGCGTGTTATAGTATGCCGTACGGTAGGGGCTATAGCCCATGTTTAAAAATGATGAAAAACAAGGTTTAAATTTTTTTCAAAATTTCAAAAAAACGATGGGCTATAACCCATGTTTTTTGAAATTTAGAATTTTTTTCAAATCCTCAAAAATGATGAAAAACTGCGTGTTATAGTATGCCGTACGGTAGGGGCTATAGCCCATGTTTAAAAATGATGAAAAACGAGGTTTCAAAAAATTTCAAAATTTAAAAAAAACGATGGGCTATAACCCATGTTTTTGAAATTTTGATTTTTTTTCAAATCCTCAAAAATGATGAAAAACTGCGTGTTATAGTATGCCGTACGGTAGGGGCTATAGCCCATGTTTAAAAATTATGAAAAACAAGGTTTAAAATTTTTTCAAAATTTCAAAAAAACGACGGGCTATAACCCATGTTTTTTGAAATTTTGAATTTTTTTTAAATCCTCAAAAATGATGAAAAACGGCGTGTTATAGTATGCCGTACGGTAGGGGCTATAGCCCATGTTTAAAAATGATGAAAAACAAGGTTTAAATTTTTTTCAAATTTTCAAAAAAACGATGGGCTATAACCCATGTTTTTTGAAATTTAGAATTTTTTTCAAATCCTCAAAAATGATGAAAAACTGCGTGTTATAGTATGCCGTACGGTAGGGGCTATAGCCCATGTTTAAAAATGATGAAAAACGAGGTTTCAAAAAATTTCAAAATTTCAAAAAAACGATGGGCTATAACCCATGTTTTTGAAATTTTGAATTTTTTTTAAATCCTCAAAAATGATGAAAAACTGCGTGTTATAGTATGCCGTACGGTAGGGGCTATAGCCCATGTTTAAAAATGATGAAAAACAAGGTTTAAATTTTTTTCAAAATTTCAAAAAAACGATGGGCTATAACCCATGTTTTTTTAAATTTTGAATTTTTTTTAAATCCTCAAAAATGATGAAAAACGGCGTGTTATAGTATGCCGTACGGTAGGGGCTATAGCCCATGTTTAAAAATGATGAAAAACAAGGTTTAAATTTTTTTCAAAATTTCAAAAAAACGATGGGCTATAACCCATGTTTTTTGAAATTTAGAATTTTTTTCAAATCCTCAAAAATGATGAAAAACTGCGTGTTATAGTATGCCGTACGGTAGGGGCTATAGCCCATGTTTAAAAATGATGAAAAACGAGGTTTCAAAAAATTTCAAAATTTCAAAAAAACGATGGGCTATAACCCATGTTTTTGAAATTTTGAATTTTTTTCAAATCCTCAAACATGATGAAAAACTGCGTGTTATAGTATGCCGTACGGTAGGGGCTATAGCCCATGTTTAAAAATGATGAAAAACAAGGTTTAAATTTTTTTCAAAATTTCAAAAAAACGATGGGCTATAACCCATGTTTTTTGAAATTTTGAATTTTTTTCAAATCCTCAAAAATGATGAAAAACTGCGTGTTATAGTATGCCGTACGGTAGGGGCTATAGCCCATGTTTAAAAATGATGAAAAACGAGGTTTCAAAAAATTTCAAAATTTCAAAAAAACGATGGGCTATAACCCATGTTTTTGAAATTTTGAATTTTTTTTTAATCCTCAAAAATGATGAAAAACGGCGTGTTATAGTATGCCGTACGGTAGGGGCTATAGCCCATGTTTAAAAATGATGAAAAACGAGGTTTAATTTTTTTTCAAAATTTCAAAAAAACAATGGGCTATAACCCATGTTTTTTGAAATTTAGAATTTTTTTCAAATCCTCAAAAATGATGAAAAACGGCGTGTTATAGTATGCCGTACGGTAGGGGCTATAGCCCATGTTTAAAAATGATGAAAAACAAGGTTTAAATTTTTTTCAAAATTTCAAAAAAACGATGGGCTATAACCCATGTTTTTGAAATTTTGAAATTTTTTCAAATCCTCAAAAATGATGAAAAACTGCGTGTTATAGTATGCCGTACGGTAGGGGCTATAGCCCATGTTTAAAAATGATGAAAAACAAGGTTTAATTTTTTTTCAAAATTTCAAAAAAACGATGGGCTATAACCCATGTTTTTTGAAATTTTGAATTTTTTTTAAATCCTCAAAAATGATGAAAAACGGCGTGTTATAGTATGCCGTACGGTAGGGGCTATAGCCCATGTTTAAAAATGATGAAAAACGAGGTTTAAAAAAAATTCAAAATTTAAAAAAAACGATGGGCTATAACCCATGTTTTTTGAAATTTTGAATTTTTTTCAAATCCTCAAAAATGATGAAAAACTGCGTGTTATAGTATGCCATACGGTAGGGGCTATAGCCCATGTTTAAAAATGATGAAAAACGAGGTTTAAAAAAAATTAAAAATTAAAAAAAAACGATGGGCTATAACCCATGTTTTTTGAAATTTTGAATTTTTTTCAAATCCTCAAAAATGATGAAAAACTGCGTGTTATAGTATGCCGTACGGTAGGGGCTATAGCCCATGTTTAAAAATGATGAAAAACGAGGTTTCAAAAAAATTCAAAATTTAAAAAAAACTATGGGCTATAACCCATGTTTTTAGAAATTTTGAATTTTTTTCAAATCCTCAAAAATGATGAAAAACTGCGTGTTATAGTATGCCGTACGGTAGGGGCTATAGCCCATGTTTAAAAATGATGAAAAACGAGGTTTCAAAAAAATTCAAAATTTAAAAAAAACTATGGGCTATAACCCATGTTTTTAGAAATTTTGAATTTATTTCAAATCCTCAAAAATGATGAAAAACTGCGTGTTATAGTATGCCGTACGGTAGGGGCTATAGCCCATGTTTAAAAATGATGAAAAACGAGGTTTCAAAAAAATTCAAAATTTCAAAAAAACGATGGGCTATAACCCATGTTTTTTGAAATTTTGAAATTTTTTCAAATCCTCAAAAAAGATGAAAAACTGCGTGTTATAGTATGCCGTACGGTAGGGGCTATAGCCCATGTTTAAAAATGATGAAAAACGAGGTTTAAAAGAATTTCAAAATTTCAAAAAAACGATGGGCTATAACCCATGTTTTTTGAAATTTTGAATTTTTTTCAAATCCTCAAAAATGATGAAAAACGGCGTGTTATAGTATGCCGTACGGTAGGGGCTATAGCCCATGTTTAAAAATGATGAAAAACGAGGTTTAAAATCTTTTCTAAATTTCAAAAAAACGATGGGCTATAACCCATGTTTTTTGAAATTTTGAATTTTTTTCAAATCCTCAAAAATGATGAAAAACTGCGTGTTATAGTATGCCGTACGGTAGGGGCTATAGCCCATGTTTAAAAATGATGAAAAACGAGGTTTCAAAAAAATTCAAAATTTCAAAAAAACGATGGGCTATAACCCATGTTTTTTGAAATTTTGAAATTTTTTCAAATCCTCAAAAATGATGAAAAACGGCGTGTTATAGTATGCCGTACGGTAGGGGCTATAGCCCATGTTTAAAAATGATGAAAAACAAGGTTTAAATTTTTTTCAAAATTTCAAAAAAACGATGGGCTATAACCCATGTTTTTTGAAATTTTGAATTTTTTTCAAATCCTCAAAAATGATGAAAAACTGCGTGTTATAGTATGCCGTACGGTAGGGGCTATAGCCCATGTTTAAAAATGATGAAAAACGAGGTTTAAAAAAAATTCAAAATTTCAAAAAAACGATGGGCTATAACCCATGTTTTTTGAAATTTTAGAATTTTTTTCAAATCCTCAAAAATGATGAAAAACTGCGTGTTATAGTATGCCGTACGGTAGGGGCTATAGCCCATGTTTAAAAATGATGAAAAACGAGGTTTCAAAAAATTTAAAAATTTCAAAAAAACGATGGGCTATAACCCATGTTTTTTGAAATTTTGAATTTTTTTCAAATCCTCAAAAATGATGAAAAACTGCGTGTTATAGTATGCCGTACGGTAGGGGCTATAGCCCATGTTTAAAAATGATGAAAAACGAGGTTTAAAAAAAATTCAAAATTTCAAAAAAACGATGGGCTATAACCCATGTTTTTTGAATTTTTGAATTTTTTTTAAATCCTCAAAAATGATGAAAAACGGCATGTTATAGTATGCCGTACGGTAGGGGCTATAGCCCATGTTTAAAAATGATGAAAAACAAGGTTAATTTTTTTTTCAAAATTTAAAAAAAACGATGGGCTATAACCCATGTTTTTTGAAATTTTGAATTTTTTTTAAATCCTCAAAAATGATGAAAAACGGCGTGTTATAGTATGCCATACGGTAGGGGCTATAGCCCATGTTTAAAAATGATGAAAAACGAGGTTTAAATTTTTTTCAAAATTTCAAAAAAACGATGGGCTATAACCCATGTTTTTTGAATTTTTGATTTTTTTTCAAATCCTCAAAAATGATGAAAAACGGCGTTTTATAGTATGCCGTACGATAGGGGCTATAGCCCATGTTTAAAAATGATGAAAAACGAGGTTTAAAAAAAATTCAAAATTTCAAAAAAACGATGGGCTATAACCCATGTTTTTTGAAATTTTGAATTTTTTTCAAATCCTCAAAAATGATGAAAAACTGCGTGTTATAGTATGCCGTACGGTAGGGGCTATAGCCCATGTTTAAAAATGATGAAAAACGAGGTTTAAAAAAAATTCAAAATTTCAAAAAAACGATGGGCTATAACCCATGTTTTTGAAATTTTGATTTTTTTTCAAATCCTCAAAAATGATGAAAAACTGCGTGTTATAGTATGCCGTACGGTAGGGGCTATAGCCCATGTTTAAAAATGATGAAAAACAAGGTTTAAATTTTTTTCAAAATTTCAAAAAAACGACGGGCTATAACCCATGTTTTTTGAAATTTTGAATTTTTTTTAAATCCTCAAAAATGATGAAAAACGGCGTGTTATAGTATGCCGTACGGTAGGGGCTATAGCCCATGTTTAAAAATGATGAAAAACAAGGTTTAAATTTTTTTCAAAATTTCAAAAAAACGATGGGCTATAACCCATGTTTTTTGAAATTTAGAATTTTTTTCAAATCCTCAAAAATGATGAAAAACTGCGTGTTATAGTATGCCGTACGGTAGGGGCTATAGCCCATGTTTAAAAATGATGAAAAACGAGGTTTCAAAAAATTTCAAAATTTCAAAAAAACGATGGGCTATAACCCATGTTTTTGAAATTTTGAATTTTTTTTAAATCCTCAAAAATGATGAAAAACTGCGTGTTATAGTATGCCGTACGGTAGGGGCTATAGCCCATGTTTAAAAATGATGAAAAACAAGGTTTAAATTTTTTTCAAAATTTCAAAAAAACGATGGGCTATAACCCATGTTTTTTGAAATTTAGAATTTTTTTCAAATCCTCAAAAATGATGAAAAACGGCGTGTTATAGTATGCCGTACGGTAGGGGCTATAGCCCATGTTTAAAAATGATGAAAAACGAGGTTTCAAAAAATTTCAAAATTTCAAAAAAACGATGGGCTATAACCCATGTTTTTGAAATTTTGAATTTTTTTCAAATCCTCAAACATGATGAAAAACTGCGTGTTATAGTATGCCGTACGGTAGGGGCTATAGCCCATGTTTAAAAATGATGAAAAACAAGGTTTAAATTTTTTTCAAAATTTCAAAAAAACGATGGGCTATAACCCATGTTTTTGAAATTTTGAAATTTTTTTAAATCCTCAAAAATGATGAAAAACGGCGTGTTATAGTATGCCGTACGGTAGGGGCTATAGCCCATGTTTAAAAATGATGAAAAACAAGGTTTAAATTTTTTTCAAAATTTCAAAAAAACGATGGGCTATAACCCATGTTTTTTGAAATTTTGAATTTTTTTCAAATCCTCAAAAATGATGAAAAACTGCGTGTTATAGTATGCCGTACGGTAGGGGCTATAGCCCATGTTTAAAAATGATGAAAAACGAGGTTTCAAAAAATTTCAAAATTTCAAAAAAACGATGGGCTATAACCCATGTTTTTGAAATTTTGAATTTTTTTTTAATCCTCAAAAATGATGAAAAACGGCGTGTTATAGTATGCCGTACGGTAGGGGCTATAGCCCATGTTTAAAAATGATGAAAAACGAGGTTTAATTTTTTTTCAAAATTTCAAAAAAACAATGGGCTATAACCCATGTTTTTTGAAATTTAGAATTTTTTTCAAATCCTCAAAAATGATGAAAAACGGCGTGTTATAGTATGCCGTACGGTAGGGGCTATAGCCCATGTTTAAAAATGATGAAAAACAAGGTTTAAATTTTTTTCAAAATTTCAAAAAAACGATGGGCTATAACCCATGTTTTTGAAATTTTGAAATTTTTTCAAATCCTCAAAAATGATGAAAAACTGCGTGTTATAGTATGCCGTACGGTAGGGGCTATAGCCCATGTTTAAAAATGATGAAAAACAAGGTTTAATTTTTTTTCAAAATTTCAAAAAAACGATGGGCTATAACCCATGTTTTTTGAAATTTTGAATTTTTTTTAAATCCTCAAAAATGATGAAAAACGGCGTGTTATAGTATGCCGTACGGTAGGGGCTATAGCCCATGTTTAAAAATGATGAAAAACGAGGTTTAAAAAAAATTCAAAATTTAAAAAAAACGATGGGCTATAACCCATGTTTTTTGAAATTTTGAATTTTTTTCAAATCCTCAAAAATGATGAAAAACTGCGTGTTATAGTATGCCATACGGTAGGGGCTATAGCCCATGTTTAAAAATGATGAAAAACGAGGTTTAAAAAAAATTAAAAATTAAAAAAAAACGATGGGCTATAACCCATGTTTTTTGAAATTTTGAATTTTTTTCAAATCCTCAAAAATGATGAAAAACTGCGTGTTATAGTATGCCGTACGGTAGGGGCTATAGCCCATGTTTAAAAATGATGAAAAACGAGGTTTCAAAAAAATTCAAAATTTAAAAAAAACTATGGGCTATAACCCATGTTTTTAGAAATTTTGAATTTTTTTCAAATCCTCAAAAATGATGAAAAACTGCGTGTTATAGTATGCCGTACGGTAGGGGCTATAGCCCATGTTTAAAAATGATGAAAAACGAGGTTTCAAAAAAATTCAAAATTTAAAAAAAACTATGGGCTATAACCCATGTTTT
Organism: Protomyctophum parallelum; assembly: GCF_964188405.1. NCBI lineage: Eukaryota > Metazoa > Chordata > Actinopteri > Myctophiformes > Myctophidae > Protomyctophum > Protomyctophum parallelum. The sequence continues at coordinate 45,698,561 of NC_139704.1, read as the reverse complement.
TAGAAATTTTGAATTTATTTCAAATCCTCAAAAATGATGAAAAACTGCGTGTTATAGTATGCCGTACGGTAGGGGCTATAGCCCATGTTTAAAAATGATGAAAAACGAGGTTTCAAAAAAATTCAAAATTTCAAAAAAACGATGGGCTATAACCCATGTTTTTTGAAATTTTGAAATTTTTTCAAATCCTCAAAAAAGATGAAAAACTGCGTGTTATAGTATGCCGTACGGTAGGGGCTATAGCCCATGTTTAAAAATGATGAAAAACGAGGTTTAAAAGAATTTCAAAATTTCAAAAAAACGATGGGCTATAACCCATGTTTTTTGAAATTTTGAATTTTTTTCAAATCCTCAAAAATGATGAAAAACGGCGTGTTATAGTATGCCGTACGGTAGGGGCTATAGCCCATGTTTAAAAATGATGAAAAACGAGGTTTAAAATCTTTTCTAAATTTCAAAAAAACGATGGGCTATAACCCATGTTTTTTGAAATTTTGAATTTTTTTCAAATCCTCAAAAATGATGAAAAACTGCGTGTTATAGTATGCCGTACGGTAGGGGCTATAGCCCATGTTTAAAAATGATGAAAAACGAGGTTTCAAAAAAATTCAAAATTTCAAAAAAACGATGGGCTATAACCCATGTTTTTTGAAATTTTGAAATTTTTTCAAATCCTCAAAAATGATGAAAAACGGCGTGTTATAGTATGCCGTACGGTAGGGGCTATAGCCCATGTTTAAAAATGATGAAAAACAAGGTTTAAATTTTTTTCAAATTTTCAAAAAAACGATGGGCTATAACCCATGTTTTTTGAAATTTTGAATTTTTTTCAAATTCTCAAAAATGATGAAAAACTGCGTGTTATAGTATGCCGTACGGTAGGGGCTATAGCCCATGTTTAAAAATGATGAAAAACGAGGTTTAAAAATTTTTCAAAATTTCAAAAAAACTATGGGCTATAACCCATGTTTTTTGAAATTTTGAATTTTTTTCAAATCCTCAAAAAAGATGAAAAACTGCGTGTTATAGTATGCCGTACGGTAGGGGCTATAGCCCATGTTTAAAAATGATGAAAAACGAGGTTTAAAAAAAATTCAAAATTTAAAAAAAACGATGGGCTATAACCCATGTTTTTTGAAATTTTGAATTTTTTTCAAATCCTCAAAAATGATGAAAAACGGCGTGTTATAGTATGCCGTACGGTAGGGGCTATAGCCCATGTTTAAAAATGATGAAAAACAAGGTTTAAATTTTTTTCAAAATTTAAAAAAACGATGGGCTATAACCCATGTTTTTTTTAATTTTTAATTTTTTTTAAATCCTCAAAAATGATGAAAAACGGCGTGTTATAGTATGCCGTACGGTAGGGGCTATAGCCCATGTTTAAAAATGATGAAAAACAAGGTTTAACTTTTTTTCAAAATTTCAAAAAAACGATGGGCTATAACCCATGTTTTTAGAAATTTTGATTTTTTTTCAAATCCTCAAAAATGATGAAAAACGGCGTGTTATAGTATGCCGTACGGTAGGGGCTATAGCCCATGTTTAAAAATGATGAAAAACGAGGTTTCAAAAAAATTCAAAATTTAAAAAAAACTATGGGCTATAACCCATGTTTTTAGAAATTTTGATTTTTTTTCAAATCCTCAAAAATGATGAAAAACTGCGTGTTATAGTATGCCGTACGGTAGGGGCTATAGCCCATGTTTAAAAATGATGAAAAACGAGGTTTCAAAAAAATTCAAAATTAAAAAAAAACTATGGGCTATAACCCATGTTTTTAGAAATTTTGAATTTATTTCAAATCCTCAAAAATGATGAAAAACTGCGTGTTATAGTATGCCGTACGGTAGGGGCTATAGCCCATGTTTAAAAATGATGAAAAACGAGGTTTCAAAAAAATTCAAAATTTCAAAAAAACGATGGGCTATAACCCATGTTTTTTGAAATTTTGAAATTTTTTCAAATCCTCAAAAAAGATGAAAAACTGCGTGTTATAGTATGCCGTACGGTAGGGGCTATAGCCCATGTTTAAAAATGATGAAAAACGAGGTTTAAAAGAATTTCAAAATTTCAAAAAAACGATGGGCTATAACCCATGTTTTTTGAAATTTTGAATTTTTTTCAAATCCTCAAAAATGATGAAAAACGGCGTGTTATAGTATGCCGTACGGTAGGGGCTATAGCCCATGTTTAAAAATGATGAAAAACGAGGTTTAAAATCTTTTCTAAATTTCAAAAAAACGATGGGCTATAACCCATGTTTTTTGAAATTTTGAATTTTTTTCAAATCCTCAAAAATGATGAAAAACTGCGTGTTATAGTATGCCGTACGGTAGGGGCTATAGCCCATGTTTAAAAATGATGAAAAACGAGGTTTCAAAAAAATTCAAAATTTCAAAAAAACGATGGGCTATAACCCATGTTTTTTGAAATTTTGAATTTTTTTCAAATCCTCAAAAAAGATGAAAAACTGCGTGTTATAGTATGCCGTACGGTAGGGGCTATAGCCCATGTTTAAAAATGATGAAAAACGAGGTTTAAAAAAAATTCAAAATTTCAAAAAAACGATGGGCTATAACCCATGTTTTTTGAAATTTTGAAATTTTTTAAAATCCTCAAAAATGATGAAAAACGGCGTGTTATAGTATGCCGTACGGTAGGGGCTATAGCCCATGTTTAAAAATGATGAAAAACAAGGTTTAAATTTTTTTCAAAATTTCAAAAAAACGATGGGCTATAACCCATGTTTTTTGAAATTTTGAATTTTTTTCAAATTCTCAAAAATGATGAAAAACTGCGTGTTATAGTATGCCGTACGGTAGGGGCTATAGCCCATGTTTAAAAATGATGAAAAACGAGGTTTAAAAAAATTTCAAAATTTCAAAAAAACGATGGGCTATAACCCATGTTTTTTGAAATTTTGAATTTTTTTCAAATCCTCAAAAATGATGAAAAACGGCGTGTTATAGTATGCCGTACGGTAGGGGCTATAGCCCATGTTTAAAAATGATGAAAAACAAGGTTTAAATTTTTTTCAAAATTTAAAAAAACGATGGGCTATAACCCATGTTTTTTTTAATTTTGAATTTTTTTTAAATCCTCAAAAATGATGAAAAACGGCGTGTTATAGTATGCCGTACGGTAGGGGCTATAGCCCATGTTTAAAAATGATGAAAAACAAGGTTTAACTTTTTTTCAAAATTTCAAAAAAACGATGGGCTATAACCCATGTTTTTTGAAATTTTGATTTTTTTTCAAATCCTCAAAAATGATGAAAAACGGCGTGTTATAGTATGCCGTACGGTAGGGGCTATAGCCCATGTTTAAAAATGATGAAAAACGAGGTTTCAAAAAAATTCAAAATTTAAAAAAAACTATGGGCTATAACCCATGTTTTTAGAAATTTTGAATTTTTTTCAAATCCTCAAAAATGATGAAAAACTGCGTGTTATAGTATGCCGTACGGTAGGGGCTATAGCCCATGTTTAAAAATGATGAAAAACGAGGTTTCAAAAAAATTCAAAATTAAAAAAAAACTATGGGCTATAACCCATGTTTTTAGAAATTTTGAATTTATTTCAAATCCTCAAAAATGATGAAAAACTGCGTGTTATAGTATGCCGTACGGTAGGGGCTATAGCCCATGTTTAAAAATGATGAAAAACGAGGTTTCAAAAAAATTCAAAATTTCAAAAAAACGATGGGCTATAACCCATGTTTTTTGAAATTTTGAAATTTTTTCAAATCCTCAAAAAAGATGAAAAACTGCGTGTTATAGTATGCCGTACGGTAGGGGCTATAGCCCATGTTTAAAAATGATGAAAAACGAGGTTTAAAAGAATTTCAAAATTTCAAAAAAACGATGGGCTATAACCCATGTTTTTTGAAATTTTGAATTTTTTTCAAATCCTCAAAAATGATGAAAAACGGCGTGTTATAGTATGCCGTACGGTAGGGGCTATAGCCCATGTTTAAAAATGATGAAAAACGAGGTTTAAAATCTTTTCTAAATTTCAAAAAAACGATGGGCTATAACCCATGTTTTTTGAAATTTTGAATTTTTTTCAAATCCTCAAAAATGATGAAAAACTGCGTGTTATAGTATGCCGTACGGTAGGGGCTATAGCCCATGTTTAAAAATGATGAAAAACGAGGTTTCAAAAAAATTCAAAATTTCAAAAAAACGATGGGCTATAACCCATGTTTTTTGAAATTTTGAATTTTTTTCAAATCCTCAAAAAAGATGAAAAACTGCGTGTTATAGTATGCCGTACGGTAGGGGCTATAGCCCATGTTTAAAAATGATGAAAAACGAGGTTTAAAAAAAATTCAAAATTTCAAAAAAACGATGGGCTATAACCCATGTTTTTTGAAATTTTGAAATTTTTTAAAATCCTCAAAAATGATGAAAAACGGCGTGTTATAGTATGCCGTACGGTAGGGGCTATAGCCCATGTTTAAAAATGATGAAAAACAAGGTTTAAATTTTTTTCAAAATTTCAAAAAAACGATGGGCTATAACCCATGTTTTTTGAAATTTTGAATTTTTTTCAAATTCTCAAAAATGATGAAAAACTGCGTGTTATAGTATGCCGTACGGTAGGGGCTATAGCCCATGTTTAAAAATGATGAAAAACGAGGTTTAAAAAAATTTCAAAATTTCAAAAAAACTATGGGCTATAACCCATGTTTTTTGAAATTTTGAAATTTTTTCAAATCCTCAAAAAAGATGAAAAACTGCGTGTTATAGTATGCCGTACGGTAGGGGCTATAGCCCATGTTTAAAAATGATGAAAAACGAGGTTTAAAAAAAATTCAAAATTTAAAAAAAACGATGGGCTATAACCCATGTTTTTTGAAATTTTGAATTTTTTTCAAATCCTCAAAAATGATGAAAAACGGCGTGTTATAGTATGCCGTACGGTAGGGGCTATAGCCCATGTTTAAAAATGATGAAAAACGAGGTTTCAAAAAAATTCAAAATTTCAAAAAAACGATGGGCTATAACCCATGTTTTTTGAAATTTTGAATTTTTTTCAAATCCTCAAAAAAGATGAAAAACTGCGTGTTATAGTATGCCGTACGGTAGGGGCTATAGCCCATGTTTAAAAATGATGAAAAACGAGGTTTAAAAAAAATTCAAAATTTCAAAAAAACGATGGGCTATAACCCATGTTTTTTGAAATTTTGAATTTTTTTCAAATCCTCAAAAATGATGAAAAACGGCGTGTTATAGTATGCCGTACGGTAGGGGCTATAGCCCATGTTTAAAAATGATGAAAAACAAGGTTTACATTTTTTTCAAAATTTCAAAAAAACGATGGGCTATAACCCATGTTTTTTGAAATTTTGAATTTTTTTCAAATCCTCAAAAATGATGAAAAACTGCGTGTTATAGTATGCCGTACGGTAGGGGCTATAGCCCATGTTTAAAAATGATGAAAAACGAGGTTTAAAAAAATTTCAAAATTTCAAAAAAACGATGGGCTATAATCCATGTTTTTTGAAATTTTGAATTTTTTTCAAATCCTCAAAAATGATGAAAAACTGCGTGTTATAGTATGCCGTACGGTAGGGGCTATAGCCCATGTTTAAAAATGATGAAAAACGAGGTTTAAAATTTTTTCAAATTTTCAAAAAAACGATGGGCTATAACCCATGTTTTTTGAAATTTTGAATTTTTTTCAAATCCTCAAAAATGATGAAAAACGGCGTGTTATAGTATGCCGTACGGTAGGGGCTATAGCCCATGTTTAAAAATGATGAAAAACGAGGTTTAAAAAATTTTCAAAATTTCAAAAAAACGATGGGCTATAACCCATGTTTTTTGAAATTTTGAAATTTTTTCAAATCCTCAAAAATGATGAAAAACTGCGTGTTATAGTATGCCGTACGGTAGGGGCTATAGCCCATGTTTAAAAATGATGAAAAACGAGGTTTCAAAAAATTTCAAAATTTCAAAAAAACGATGGGCTATAACCCATGTTTTTTGAATTTTTGAATTTTTTTCAAATCCTCAAAAATGATGAAAAACTGCGTGTTATAGTATGCCGTACGGTAGGGGCTATAGCCCATGTTTAAAAATGATGAAAAACGAGGTTTAAAAAAAATTCAAAATTTCAAAAAAACGATGGGCTATAACCCATGTTTTTTGAAATTTTGAATTTTTTTCAAATCCTCAAAAATGATGAAAAACTGCGTGTTATAGTATGCCGTACGGTAGGGGCTATAGCCCATGTTTAAAAATGATGAAAAACGAGGTTTAAAAAAAATTCAAAATTTCAAAAAAACGATGGGCTATAACCCATGTTTTTTGAAATTTTGAAATTTTTTCAAATCCTCAAAAATGATGAAAAACGGCGTGTTATAGTATGCCGTACGGTAGGGGCTATAGCCCATGTTTAAAAATGATGAAAAACAAGGTTTACATTTTTTTCAAAATTTAAAAAAAATGATGGGCTATAACCCATGTTTTTTGAAATTTTGAATTTTTTTCAAATCCTCAAAAAAGATGAAAAACTGCGTGTTATAGTATGCCGTACGGTAGGGGCTATAGCCCATGTTTAAAAATGATGAAAAACGAGGTTTAAAAAAAATTCAAAATTTAAAAAAAACGATGGGCTATAACCCATGTTTTTTGAAATTTTGAATTTTTTTCAAATCCTCAAAAATGATGAAAAACGGCGTGTTATAGTATGCCGTACGGTAGGGGCTATAGCCCATGTTTAAAAATGATGAAAAACGAGGTTTCAAAATAATTCAAAATTTCAAAAAAACGATGGGCTATAACCCATGTTTTTTGAAATTTTGAATTTTTTTCAAATCCTCAAAAAAGATGAAAAACTGCGTGTTATAGTATGCCGTACGGTAGGGGCTATAGCCCATGTTTAAAAATGATGAAAAACGAGGTTTAAAAAAAATTCAAAATTTCAAAAAAACGATGGGCTATAACCCATGTTTTTTGAAATTTTGAATTTTTTTCAAATCCTCAAAAATGATGAAAAACGGCGTGTTATAGTATGCCGTACGGTAGGGGCTATAGCCCATGTTTAAAAATGATGAAAAACAAGGTTTACATTTTTTTCAAAATTTCAAAAAAACGATGGGCTATAACCCATGTTTTTTGAAATTTTGAATTTTTTTCAAATCCTCAAAAATGATGAAAAACTGCGTGTTATAGTATGCCGTACGGTAGGGGCTATAGCCCATGTTTAAAAATGATGAAAAACGAGGTTTAAAAAAATTTCAAAATTTCAAAAAAACGATGGGCTATAACCCATGTTTTTTGAAATTTTGAAATTTTTTCAAATCCTCAAAAATGATGAAAAACTGCGTGTTATAGTATGCCGTACGGTAGGGGCTATAGCCCATGTTTAAAAATGATGAAAAACGAGGTTTCAAAAAAATTCAAAATTTAAAAAAAACGATGGGCTATAACCCATGTTTTTTGAAATTTTGAAATTTTTTCAAATCCTCAAAAATTATGAAAAACTGCGTGTTATAGTATGCCGTACGGTAGGGGCTATAGCCCATGTTTAAAAATGATGAAAAACGAGGTTTAAAAAAAATTCAAAATTTCAAAAAAACGATGGGCTATAACCCATGTTTTTTGAAATTTTGAAATTTTTTCAAATCCTCAAAAATGATGAAAAACGGCGTGTTATAGTATGCCGTACGGTAGGGGCTATAGCCCATGTTTAAAAATGATGAAAAACAAGGTTTACATTTTTTTCAAAATTTCAAAAAAATGATGGGCTATAACCCATGTTTTTTGAAATTTAGAATTTTTTTCAAATCCTCAAAAATGATGAAAAACTGCGTGTTATAGTATGCCGTACGGTAGGGGCTATAGCCCATGTTTAAAAATGATGAAAAACGAGGTTTAAAAAAAATTCAAAATTTCAAAAAAACGATGGGCTATAACCCATGTTTTTTGAAATTTTGAATTTTTTTCAAATCCTCAAAAATGATGAAAAACTGCGTGTTATAGTATGCCGTACAGTAGGGGCTATAGCCCATGTTTAAAAATGATGAAAAACGAGGTTTCAAAAAAATTCAAAATTTCAAAAAAACGATGGGCTATAACCCATGTTTTTTGAAATTTTGAATTTTTTTCAAATTCTCAAAAATGATGAAAAACTGCGTGTTATAGTATGCCGTACGGTAGGGGCTATAGCCCATGTTTAAAAATGATGAAAAACGAGGTTTAAAAAAATTTCAAAATTTCAAAAAAACTATGGGCTATAACCCATGTTTTTTGAAATTTTGAATTTTTTTCAAATCCTCAAAAAAGATGAAAAACTGCGTGTTATAGTATGCCGTACGGTAGGGGCTATAGCCCATGTTTAAAAATGATGAAAAACGAGGTTTAAAAAAAATTCAAAATTTAAAAAAAACGATGGGCTATAACCCATGTTTTTTGAAATTTTGAATTTTTTTCAAATCCTCAAAAATGATGAAAAACGGCGTGTTATAGTATGCCGTACGGTAGGGGCTATAGCCCATGTTTAAAAATGATGAAAAACGAGGTTTCAAAAAAATTCAAAATTTCAAAAAAACGATGGGCTATAACCCATGTTTTTTGAAATTTTGAATTTTTTTCAAATCCTCAAAAAAGATGAAAAACTGCGTGTTATAGTATGCCGTACGGTAGGGGCTATAGCCCATGTTTAAAAATGATGAAAAACGAGGTTTAAAAAAAATTCAAAATTTCAAAAAAACGATGGGCTATAACCCATGTTTTTTGAAATTTTGAATTTTTTTCAAATCCTCAAAAATGATGAAAAACGGCGTGTTATAGTATGCCGTACGGTAGGGGCTATAGCCCATGTTTAAAAATGATGAAAAACAAGGTTTACATTTTTTTCAAAATTTCAAAAAAACGATGGGCTATAACCCATGTTTTTTGAAATTTTGAATTTTTTTCAAATCCTCAAAAATGATGAAAAACTGCGTGTTATAGTATGCCGTACGGTAGGGGCTATAGCCCATGTTTAAAAATGATGAAAAACGAGGTTTAAAAAAAATTCAAAATTTCAAAAAAACGATGGGCTATAATCCATGTTTTTTGAAATTTTGAAATTTTTTCAAATCCTCAAAAATGATGAAAAACTGCGTGTTATAGTATGCCGTACGGTAGGGGCTATAGCCCATGTTTAAAAATGATGAAAAACGAGGTTTAAAAAATTTTCAAATTTTCAAAAAAACGATGGGCTATAACCCATGTTTTTTGAAATTTTGAATTTTTTTCAAATCCTCAAAAATGATGAAAAACGGCGTGTTATAGTATGCCGTACGGTAGGGGCTATAGCCCATGTTTAAAAATGATGAAAAACGAGGTTTCAAAAAATTTCAAAATTTCAAAAAAACGATGGGCTATAACCCATGTTTTTTGAAATTTTGAAATTTTTTCAAATCCTCAAAAATGATGAAAAACTGCGTGTTATAGTATGCCGTACGGTAGGGGCTATAGCCCATGTTTAAAAATGATGAAAAACGAGGTTTCAAAAAATTTCAAAATTTCAAAAAAACGATGGGCTATAACCCATGTTTTTTGAATTTTTGAATTTTTTTCAAATCCTCAAAAATGATGAAAAACTGCGTGTTATAGTATGCCGTACGGTAGGGGCTATAGCCCATGTTTAAAAATGATGAAAAACGAGGTTTAAAAAAAATTCAAAATTTCAAAAAAACGATGGGCTATAACCCATGTTTTTTGAAATTTTGAATTTTTTTCAAATCCTCAAAAATGATGAAAAACTGCGTGTTATAGTATGCCGTACGGTAGGGGCTATAGCCCATGTTTAAAAATGATGAAAAACGAGGTTTAAAAAAAATTCAAAATTTCAAAAAAACGATGGGCTATAACCCATGTTTTTTGAAATTTTGAAATTTTTTCAAATCCTCAAAAATGATGAAAAACGGCGTGTTATAGTATGCCGTACGGTAGGGGCTATAGCCCATGTTTAAAAATGATGAAAAACAAGGTTTACATTTTTTTCAAAATTTAAAAAAAATGATGGGCTATAACCCATGTTTTTTGAAATTTTGAATTTTTTTCAAATCCTCAAAAAAGATGAAAAACTGCGTGTTATAGTATGCCGTACGGTAGGGGCTATAGCCCATGTTTAAAAATGATGAAAAACGAGGTTTAAAAAAAATTCAAAATTTAAAAAAAACGATGGGCTATAACCCATGTTTTTTGAAATTTTGAATTTTTTTCAAATCCTCAAAAATGATGAAAAACGGCGTGTTATAGTATGCCGTACGGTAGGGGCTATAGCCCATGTTTAAAAATGATGAAAAACGAGGTTTCAAAATAATTCAAAATTTCAAAAAAACGATGGGCTATAACCCATGTTTTTTGAAATTTTGAATTTTTTTCAAATCCTCAAAAAAGATGAAAAACTGCGTGTTATAGTATGCCGTACGGTAGGGGCTATAGCCCATGTTTAAAAATGATGAAAAACGAGGTTTAAAAAAAATTCAAAATTTCAAAAAAACGATGGGCTATAACCCATGTTTTTTGAAATTTTGAATTTTTTTCAAATCCTCAAAAATGATGAAAAACTGCGTGTTATAGTATGCCGTACGGTAGGGGCTATAGCCCATGTTTAAAAATGATGAAAAACGAGGTTTAAAAAAATTTCAAAATTTCAAAAAAACGATGGGCTATAACCCATGTTTTTTGAAATTTTGAAATTTTTTCAAATCCTCAAAAATGATGAAAAACTGCGTGTTATAGTATGCCGTACGGTAGGGGCTATAGCCCATGTTTAAAAATGATGAAAAACGAGGTTTCAAAAAAATTCAAAATTTAAAAAAAACGATGGGCTATAACCCATGTTTTTTGAAATTTTGAAATTTTTTCAAATCCTCAAAAATTATGAAAAACTGCGTGTTATAGTATGCCGTACGGTAGGGGCTATAGCCCATGTTTAAAAATGATGAAAAACGAGGTTTAAAAAAAATTCAAAATTTAAAAAAAAACGATGGGCTATAACCCATGTTTTTTGAAATTTTGAAATTTTTTCAAATCCTCAAAAATGATGAAAAACGGCGTGTTATAGTATGCCGTACGGTAGGGGCTATAGCCCATGTTTAAAAATGATGAAAAACGAGGTTTAAAAAAAATTCAAAATTTAAAAAAAACGATGGGCTATAACCCATGTTTTTTGAAATTTTGAATTTTTTTCAAATCCTCAAAAAAGATGAAAAACTGCGTGTTATAGTATGCCGTACGGTAGGGGCTATAGCCCATGTTTAAAAATGATGAAAAACGAGGTTTAAAAAAAATTCAAAATTTAAAAAAAACGATGGGCTATAACCCATGTTTTTTGAAATTTTGAATTTTTTTCAAATCCTCAAAAATGATGAAAAACGGCGTGTTATAGTATGCCGTACGGTAGGGGCTATAGCCCATGTTTAAAAATGATGAAAAACGAGGTTTCAAAATAATTCAAAATTTCAAAAAAACGATGGGCTATAACCCATGTTTTTTGAAATTTTGAATTTTTTTCAAATCCTCAAAAAAGATGAAAAACTGCGTGTTATAGTATGCCGTACGGTAGGGGCTATAGCCCATGTTTAAAAATGATGAAAAACGAGGTTTAAAAAAAATTCAAAATTTCAAAAAAACGATGGGCTATAACCCATGTTTTTTGAAATTTTGAATTTTTTTCAAATCCTCAAAAATGATGAAAAACTGCGTGTTATAGTATGCCGTACGGTAGGGGCTATAGCCCATGTTTAAAAATGATGAAAAACGAGGTTTAAAAAAATTTCAAAATTTCAAAAAAACGATGGGCTATAACCCATGTTTTTTGAAATTTTGAAATTTTTTCAAATCCTCAAAAATGATGAAAAACTGCGTGTTATAGTATGCCGTACGGTAGGGGCTATAGCCCATGTTTAAAAATGATGAAAAACGAGGTTTCAAAAAAATTCAAAATTTAAAAAAAACGATGGGCTATAACCCATGTTTTTTGAAATTTTGAAATTTTTTCAAATCCTCAAAAATTATGAAAAACTGCGTGTTATAGTATGCCGTACGGTAGGGGCTATAGCCCATGTTTAAAAATGATGAAAAACGAGGTTTAAAAAAAATTCAAAATTTAAAAAAAACGATGGGCTATAACCCATGTTTTTTGAAATTTTGAAATTTTTTCAAATCCTCAAAAATGATGAAAAACGGCGTGTTATAGTATGCCGTACGGTAGGGGCTATAGCCCATGTTTAAAAATGATGAAAAACAAGGTTTACATTTTTTTCAAAATTTCAAAAAAATGATGGGCTATAACCCATGTTTTTTGAAATTTAGAATTTTTTTCAAATCCTCAAAAATGATGAAAAACTGCGTGTTATAGTATGCCGTACGGTAGGGGCTATAGCCCATGTTTAAAAATGATGAAAAACGAGGTTTAAAAAAAATTCAAAATTTCAAAAAAACGATGGGCTATAACCCATGTTTTTTGAAATTTTGAATTTTTTTCAAATCCTCAAAAATGATGAAAAACTGCGTGTTATAGTATGCCGTACAGTAGGGGCTATAGCCCATGTTTAAAAATGATGAAAAACGAGGTTTCAAAAAAATTCAAAATTTCAAAAAAACGATGGGCTATAACCCATGTTTTTTGAAATTTTGAATTTTTTTCAAATCCTCAAAAATGATGAAAAACTGCGTGTTATAGTATGCCGTACGGTAGGGGCTATAGCCCATGTTTAAAAATGATGAAAAACGAGGTTTAAAAAAAATTCAAAATTTAAAAAAAACGATGGGCTATAACCCATGTTTTTTGAAATTTTGAATTTTTTTCAAATCCTCAAAAATGATGAAAAACTGCGTGTTATAGTATGCCATACGGTAGGGGCTATAGCCCATGTTTAAAAATTATGAAAAACGAGGTTTAAAAAAAATTCAAAATTAAAAAAAAACGATGGGCTATAACCCATGTTTTTTGAAATTTTGAATTTTTTTCAAATCCTCAAAAATGATGAAAAACTGCGTGTTATAGTATGCCGTACGGTAGGGGCTATAGCCCATGTTTAAAAATGATGAAAAACGAGGTTTCAAAAAAATTCAAAATTTAAAAAAAACTATGGGCTATAACCCATGTTTTTAGAAATTTTGAATTTTTTTCAAATCCTCAAAAATGATGAAAAACTGCGTGTTATAGTATGCCGTACGGTAGGGGCTATAGCCCATGTTTAAAAATGATGAAAAACGAGGTTTCAAAAAAATTCAAAATTTAAAAAAAACTATGGGCTATAACCCATGTTTTTAGAAATTTTGAATTTATTTCAAATCCTCAAAAATGATGAAAAACTGCGTGTTATAGTATGCCGTACGGTAGGGGCTATAGCCCATGTTTAAAAATGATGAAAAACGAGGTTTCAAAAAAATTCAAAATTTCAAAAAAACGATGGGCTATAACCCATGTTTTTTTAAATTTTGAAATTTTTTCAAATCCTCAAAAAAGATGAAAAACTGCGTGTTATAGTATGCCGTACGGTAGGGGCTATAGCCCATGTTTAAAAATGATGAAAAACGAGGTTTAAAAGAATTTCAAAATTTCAAAAAAACGATGGGCTATAACCCATGTTTTTTGAAATTTTGAATTTTTTTCAAATCCTCAAAAATGATGAAAAACGGCGTGTTATAGTATGCCGTACGGTAGGGGCTATAGCCCATGTTTAAAAATGATGAAAAACGAGGTTTAAAATCTTTTCTAAATTTCAAAAAAACGATGGGCTATAACCCATGTTTTTTGAAATTTTGAATTTTTTTCAAATCCTCAAAAAAGATGAAAAACTGCGTGTTATAGTATGCCGTACGGTAGGGGCTATAGCCCATGTTTAAAAATGATGAAAAACGAGGTTTAAAAAAAATTCAAAATTTCAAAAAAACGATGGGCTATAACCCATGTTTTTTGAAATTTTGAAATTTTTTCAAATCCTCAAAAATGATGAAAAACGGCGTGTTATAGTATGCCGTACGGTAGGGGCTATAGCCCATGTTTAAAAATGATGAAAAACAAGGTTTAAATTTTTTTCAAATTTTCAAAAAAACGATGGGCTATAACCCATGTTTTTTGAAATTTTGAATTTTTTTCAAATTCTCAAAAATGATGAAAAACTGCGTGTTATAGTATGCCGTACGGTAGGGGCTATAGCCCATGTTTAAAAATGATGAAAAACGAGGTTTAAAATTTTTTCAAAATTTCAAAAAAACTATGGGCTATAACCCATGTTTTTTGAAATTTTGAATTTTTTTCAAATCCTCAAAAAAGATGAAAAACTGCGTGTTATAGTATGCCGTACGGTAGGGGCTATAGCCCATGTTTAAAAATGATGAAAAACGAGGTTTAAAAAAAATTCAAAATTTAAAAAAAACGATGGGCTATAACCCATGTTTTTTGAAATTTTGAAATTTTTTCAAATCCTCAAAAATGATGAAAAACGGCGTGTTATAGTATGCCGTACGGTAGGGGCTATAGCCCATGTTTAAAAATGATGAAAAACAAGGTTTAAATTTTTTTCAAAATTTAAAAAAACGATGGGCTATAACCCATGTTTTTTTTAATTTTGAATTTTTTTTAAATCCTCAAAAATGATGAAAAACGGCGTGTTATAGTATGCCGTACGGTAGGGGCTATAGCCCATGTTTAAAAATGATGAAAAACAAGGTTTAACTTTTTTTCAAAATTTCAAAAAAACGATGGGCTATAACCCATGTTTTTTGAAATTTTGAAATTTTTTCAAATCCTCAAAAAAGATGAAAAACTGCGTGTTATAGTATGCCGTACGGTAGGGGCTATAGCCCATGTTTAAAAATGATGAAAAACGAGGTTTAAAAAAAATTCAAAATTTAAAAAAAACGATGGGCTATAACCCATGTTTTTTGAAATTTTGAATTTTTTTCAAATCCTCAAAAATGATGAAAAACGGCGTGTTATAGTATGCCGTACGGTAGGGGCTATAGCCCATGTTTAAAAATGATGAAAAACGAGGTTTCAAAAAAATTCAAAATTTCAAAAAAACGATGGGCTATAACCCATGTTTTTTGAAATTTTGAATTTTTTTCAAATCCTCAAAAAAGATGAAAAACTGCGTGTTATAGTATGCCGTACGGTAGGGGCTATAGCCCATGTTTAAAAATGATGAAAAACGAGGTTTAAAAAAAATTCAAAATTTCAAAAAAACGATGGGCTATAACCCATGTTTTTTGAAATTTTGAATTTTTTTCAAATCCTCAAAAATGATGAAAAACGGCGTGTTATAGTATGCCGTACGGTAGGGGCTATAGCCCATGTTTAAAAATGATGAAAAACAAGGTTTACATTTTTTTCAAAATTTCAAAAAAACGATGGGCTATAACCCATGTTTTTTGAAATTTTGAATTTTTTTCAAATCCTCAAAAATGATGAAAAACTGCGTGTTATAGTATGCCGTACGGTAGGGGCTATAGCCCATGTTTAAAAATGATGAAAAACGAGGTTTAAAAAAATTTCAAAATTTCAAAAAAACGATGGGCTATAATCCATGTTTTTTGAAATTTTGAAATTTTTTCAAATCCTCAAAAATGATGAAAAACTGCGTGTTATAGTATGCCGTACGGTAGGGGCTATAGCCCATGTTTAAAAATGATGAAAAACGAGGTTTAAAAAATTTTCAAATTTTCAAAAAAACGATGGGCTATAACCCATGTTTTTTGAAATTTTGAATTTTTTTCAAATCCTCAAAAATGATGAAAAACGGCGTGTTATAGTATGCCGTACGGTAGGGGCTATAGCCCATGTTTAAAAATGATGAAAAACGAGGTTTAAAAAAATTTCAAAATTTCAAAAAAACGATGGGCTATAACCCATGTTTTTTGAAATTTTGAATTTTTTTCAAATCCTCAAAAATGATGAAAAACTGCGTGTTATAGTATGCCGTACGGTAGGGGCTATAGCCCATGTTTAAAAATGATGAAAAACGAGGTTTCAAAAAATTTCAAAATTTCAAAAAAACGATGGGCTATAACCCATGTTTTTTGAATTTTTGAATTTTTTTCAAATCCTCAAAAATGATGAAAAACTGCGTGTTATAGTATGCCGTACGGTAGGGGCTATAGCCCATGTTTAAAAATGATGAAAAACGAGGTTTAAAAAAAATTCAAAATTTCAAAAAAACGATGGGCTATAACCCATGTTTTTTGAAATTTCGAATTTTTTTCAAATCCTCAAAAATGATGAAAAACTGCGTGTTATAGTATGCCGTACGGTAGGGGCTATAGCCCATGTTTAAAAATGATGAAAAACGAGGTTTAAAAAAATTTCAAAATTTCAAAAAAACGATGGGCTATAACCCATGTTTTTTGAAATTTTGAAATTTTTTCAAATCCTCAAAAATGATGAAAAACGGCGTGTTATAGTATGCCGTACGGTAGGGGCTATAGCCCATGTTTAAAAATGATGAAAAACAAGGTTTACATTTTTTTCAAAATTTAAAAAAAATGATGGGCTATAACCCATGTTTTTTGAAATTTTGAATTTTTTTCAAATCCTCAAAAAAGATGAAAAACTGCGTGTTATAGTATGCCGTACGGTAGGGGCTATAGCCCATGTTTAAAAATGATGAAAAACGAGGTTTAAAAAAAATTCAAAATTTAAAAAAAACGATGGGTTATAACCCATGTTTTTTGAAATTTTGAATTTTTTTCAAATCCTCAAAAATGATGAAAAACTGCGTGTTATAGTATGCCGTACGGTAGGGGCTATAGCCCATGTTTAAAAATGATGAAAAACGAGGTTTCAAAATAATTCAAAATTTCAAAAAAACGATGGGCTATAACCCATGTTTTTTGAAATTTTGAATTTTTTTCAAATCCTCAAAAAAGATGAAAAACTGCGTGTTATAGTATGCCGTACGGTAGGGGCTATAGCCCATGTTTAAAAATGATGAAAAACGAGGTTTAAAAAAAATTCAAAATTTCAAAAAAACGATGGGCTATAACCCATGTTTTTTGAAATTTTGAATTTTTTTCAAATCCTCAAAAATGATGAAAAACGGCGTGTTATAGTATGCCGTACGGTAGGGGCTATAGCCCATGTTTAAAAATGATGAAAAACAAGGTTTACATTTTTTTCAAAATTTCAAAAAAACGATGGGCTATAACCCATGTTTTTTGAAATTTTGAATTTTTTTCAAATCCTCAAAAATGATGAAAAACTGCGTGTTATAGTATGCCGTACGGTAGGGGCTATAGCCCATGTTTAAAAATGATGAAAAACGAGGTTTAAAAAATTTTCAAAATTTCAAAAAAACGATGGGCTATAACCCATGTTTTTTGAAATTTTGAAATTTTTTCAAATCCTCAAAAATGATGAAAAACTGCGTGTTATAGTATGCCGTACGGTAGGGGCTATAGCCCATGTTAAAAAATGATGAAAAACGAGGTTTCAAAAAAATTCAAAATTTAAAAAAAACGATGGGCTATAACCCATGTTTTTTGAAATTTTGAAATTTTTTCAAATCCTCAAAAATGATGAAAAACTGCGTGTTATAGTATGCCGTACGGTAGGGGCTATAGCCCATGTTTAAAAATGATGAAAAACGAGGTTTCAAAAAAATTCAAAATTTAAAAAAAACGATGGGCTATAACCCATGTTTTTTGAAATTTTGAAATTTTTTCAAATCCTCAAAAATGATGAAAAACTGCGTGTTATAGTATGCCGTACGGTAGGGGCTATAGCCCATGTTTAAAAATGATGAAAAACGAGGTTTAAAAAAAATTCAAAATTTCAAAAAAACGATGGGCTATAACCCATGTTTTTTGAAATGTTGAAATTTTTTCAAATCCTCAAAAATGATGAAAAACGGCGTGTTATAGTATGCCGTACGGTAGGGGCTATAGCCCATGTTTAAAAATGATGAAAAACAAGGTTTACATTTTTTTCAAAATTTCAAAAAAATGATGGGCTATAACCCATGTTTTTTGAAATTTAGAATTTTTTTCAAATCCTCAAAAATGATGAAAAACTGCGTGTTATAGTATGCCGTACGGTAGGGGCTATAGCCCATGTTTAAAAATGATGAAAAACGAGGTTTAAAAAAAATTCAAAATTTCAAAAAAACGATGGGCTATAACCCATGTTTTTTGAAATTCTGAATTTTTTTCAAATCCTCAAAAATGATGAAAAACTGCGTGTTATAGTATGCCGTACAGTAGGGGCTATAGCCCATGTTTAAAAATGATGAAAAACGAGGTTTCAAAAAAATTCAAAATTTCAAAAAAACGATGGGCTATAACCCATGTTTTTTGAAATTTTGAATTTTTTTCAAATCCTCAAAAATGATGAAAAACTGCGTGTTATAGTATGCCGTACGGTAGGGGCTATAGCCCATGTTTAAAAATGATGAAAAACGAGGTTTAAAAAAAATTCAAAATTTAAAAAAAACGATGGGCTATAACCCATGTTTTTTGAATTTTTTTCAAATCCTCAAAAATGATGAAAAACTGCGTGTTATAGTATGCCGTACGGTAGGGGCTATAGCCCATGTTTAAAAATGATGAAAAACGAGGTTTCAAAAAATTTCAAAAATTCAAAAAAACGATGGGCTATAACCCATGTTTTTTGAAATTTTGAATTTTTTTCAAATCCTCAAAAATGATGAAAAACTGCGTGTTATAGTATGCCGTACGGTGTTTTAAAATGATGAAAAACGAAAATGATGAAAAACGAGGTTTAAAATTTTTTCAAAAATCTCAAAATTTCAAAAAAACGATGGGCTATAACCCATGTTTTTTTAAATTTTTAAATTTTTTCAAATCCTCAAAAATGATGAAAAACTGCGTGTTATAGTATGCCGTACGGTAGGGGCTATAACCCATGTTTTTTGAAAATTTGAAATTTTTTCAAATCCTCAAAAATGATGAAAAACGGCGTGCTATAGTATGCCATACGATATGGGCTATAGCCCATGGTCAAAAATGATGAAAAACGAGGATAATGTTTTTTTTTTTAAAATTCAAAAAACGATGGGCTATAACCCAACTTTTTGAAATTTTGAATTTTTTTCAATTCCTCAAAAATGATGAAAAACGGCGTGCTATAGTATGCCATATGATATGGGCTATAGCCCATGGTCAAAAATGATGAAAAACGAGGATAATTCTTTTTTTCAAAAATTAAAAAACGATGGGCTATAACCCAACTTTTTGAAATTTTGAATTTTTTTCAATTCCTCAAAAACGATGAGAAACGGCGTGCTATAGTATGCCATACGATATGGGCTATAGCCCATGGTCAAAAATGATGAAAAACGAGGATAATTTTTTTTTTCAAAAATTCAAAAAACGATGGGCTATAACCCAACTTTTTGAAATTTACAATTTTTTTCAATTCCTCAAAAACAATGAAAAACGGCGTGCTATAGTATGCCATACGATATGGGCTATAGCCCATGGTCAAAAATGATGAAAAACGAGGATAATGTTTTTTTTTTTTTATTCAAAAAACTATGGGCTATAACCCAACTTTTTGAAATTTTGAATTTTTTTCAAATCCTCAAAAATGATGAAAAACGGCGTGCTATAGTATGCCATATGATATGGGCTATAGCCCATGGTCAAAAATGATGAAAAACAAGGATAATTTTTTTTTTCAAAAATTCAAAAAACGATGGGCTATAACCCAACTTTTTGAAATTTTGATTTTTTTTCAATTCCTCAAAAACGATGAGAAACGGCGTGCTATAGTATGCCATACGATATGGGCTATAGCCCATGGTCAAAAATGATGAAAAACGAGGATAAAAAAAATAATCAAAAATTCAAAAAACGATGGGCTATAACCCAACTTTTTGAAATTTTGAATTTTTTTCAATTCCTCAAAAACGATGAAAAACGGCGTGCTATAGTATGCCATACGATATGGGCTATAGCCCATGGTCAAAAATGATGAAAAACGAGGATAATTTTTTTTTTCAAAAATTCAAAAAACGATGGGCTATAACCCAACTTTTTGAAATTTTGATTTTTTTTTCAATTCCTCAAAAACGATGAAAAACGGCGTGCTATAGTATGCCATACGATATGGGCTATAGCCCATGGTCAAAAATGATGAAAAACGAGGATAATTTTTTTTTTCAAAAAATAAAAAAACGATGGGCTATAACCCAACTTTTTGAAATGTACAATTTTTTTAAATTCCTCAAAAACGATGAAAAACGGCGTGCTATAGTATGCCATACGATATGGGCTATAGCCCATGGTCAAAAATGATGAAAAACGAGGATAATGTTTTGTTTTTTTAATTCAAAAAACTATGGGCTATAACCCAACTTTTTGAAATTTTGAAATTTTTTCAAATCCTCAAAAATGATGAAAAACGGCGTGCTATAGTATGCCATATGATATGGGCTATAGCCCATGGTCAAAAATGATGAAAAACAAGGATAATTTTTTTTTTCAAAAATTCAAAAAACGATGGGCTATAACCCAACTTTTTGAAATTTTGATTTTTTTTCAATTCCTCAAAAACGATGAGAAACGGCGTGCTATAGTATGCCATACGATATGGGCTATAGCCCATGGTCAAAAATGATGAAAAACGAGGATAAAAATAATAATCAAAAATTCAAAAAACGATGGGCTATAACCCAACTTTTTGAAATTTTGAATTTTTTTCAATTCCTCAAAAACGATGAAAAACGGCGTGCTATAGTATGCCATACGATATGGGCTATAACCCATGGTCAAAAATGATGAAAAACGAGGATAATTTTTTTTTTTTTTAATTCAAAAAACGATGGGCTATAACCCAACTTTTTGAAATTTTGATTTTTTTTTCAATTCCTCAAAAACGATGAAAAACGGCGTGCTATAGTATGCCATACGATATGGGCTATAGCCCATGGTCAAAAATGATGAAAAACGAGGATAATCTTTTTTTCAAAAATTCAAAAAACGATGGGCTATAACCCAACTTTTTGAAATTTTGAATTTTTTTCAATTCCTCAAAAACGATGAAAAACGGCGTGCTATAGTATGCCATACGATATGGGCTATAGCCCATGGTCAAAAATGATGAAAAACGAGGATAATTTTCTTTTTCAAAAATTCAAAAAACGATGGGCTATAACCCAACTTTTTGAAATTTACAATTTTTTTCAATTCCTCAAAAACGATGAAAAACGGCGTGCTATAATATGCCGTATAGTATGGGCTATAGCCCATGGTAAAAAATTATGAAAAATGAGGTTCCTTTTTTTTTTTTTAAACAATGGGCTATAACCCATGTTTTTTTTTTTTTTTCGTTTTTTTCAAAACCTCAAAAATTATGAAAAACGGCGTGCTATAATATGCCGTATGGTATGGGCTATAGCCCATGGTCAAAAATGATGAAAAACGAGGTTACTTTCTTTTTTTTTTTCTTTTTTTTTTACGATGGGCTATAACCATGTTTTTATTTTTTTTTCCATTTTTTACAAAACCTCAAAAATGATGAAAAACGGCGTGCTATAATATGCCGTATGGTATGGGCTATAGCCCATGGTCAAAAATGATGAAAAACGAGGTTACTTTTTTTTTTTCTTTTTCAAAAAACGATGGGCTATATGGGCTATAACCCATGTTTTTTTTTGTTTTTTTTTTCAATTCCTCAAAAACGATGAGAAACGGCGTGCTATAGTATGCCATACGATATGGGCTATAGCCCATGGTCAAAAATGATGAAAAACGAGGATAAAAAAAATAATCAAAAATTCAAAAAACGATGGGCTATAACCCAACTTTTTGAAATTTTGAATTTTTTTCAATTCCTCAAAAACGATGAAAAACGGCGTGCTATAGTATGCCATACGATATGGGCTATAGCCCATGGTCAAAAATGATGAAAAACGAGGATAATTTTTTTTTTCAAAAATTCAAAAAACGATGGGCTATAACCCAACTTTTTGAAATTTTGATTTTTTTTTCAATTCCTCAAAAACGATGAAAAACGGCGTGCTATAGTATGCCATACGATATGGGCTATAGCCCATGGTCAAAAATGATGAAAAACGAGGATAATTTTTTTTTTCAAAAAATAAAAAAACGATGGGCTATAACCCAACTTTTTGAAATGTACAATTTTTTTAAATTCCTCAAAAACGATGAAAAACGGCGTGCTATAGTATGCCATACGATATGGGCTATAGCCCATGGTCAAAAATGATGAAAAACGAGGATAATGTTTTGTTTTTTTAATTCAAAAAACTATGGGCTATAACCCAACTTTTTGAAATTTTGAATTTTTTTCAAATCCTCAAAAATGATGAAAAACGGCGTGCTATAGTATGCCATATGATATGGGCTATAGCCCATGGTCAAAAATGATGAAAAACAAGGATAATTTTTTTTTTCAAAAATTCAAAAAACGATGGGCTATAACCCAACTTTTTGAAATTTTGATTTTTTTTTCAATTCCTCAAAAACGATGAGAAACGGCGTGCTATAGTATGCCATACGATATGGGCTATAGCCCATGGTCAAAAATGATGAAAAACGAGGATAAAAATAATAATCAAAAATTCAAAAAGCGATGGGCTATAACCCAACTTTTTGAAATTTTGAATTTTTTTCAATTCCTCAAAAACGATGAAAAACGGCGTGCTATAGTATGCCATACGATATGGGCTATAACCCATGGTCAAAAATGATGAAAAACGAGGATATTTTTTTTTTTTTTAAATTCAAAAAACGATGGGCTACCCAACTTTTTGAAATTTTGATTTTTTTTTCAATTCCTCAAAAACGATGAAAAACGGCGTGCTATAGTATGCCATACGATATGGGCTATAGCCCATGGTCAAAAATGATGAAAAACGAGGATAATCTTTTTTTCAAAAATTCAAAAAACGATGGGCTATAACCCAACTTTTTGAAATTTTGAATTTTTTTCAATTCCTCAAAAACGATGAAAAACGGCGTGCTATAGTATGCCATACGATATGGGCTATAGCCCATGGTCAAAAATGATGAAAAACGAGGATAATTTTCTTTTTCAAAAATTCAAAAAACGATGGGCTATAACCCAACTTTTTGAAATTTACAATTTTTTTCAATTCCTCAAAAACGATGAAAAACGGCGTGCCGTATAGTATGGGCTATAGCCCATGGTAAAAAATTATGAAAAATGAGGTTCCTTTCTTTTTTTTTTAACAATGGGCTATAACCCATGTTTTTTTTTTTTTTTCGTTTTTTTCAAAACCTCAAAAATTATGAAAAACGGCGTGCTATAATATGCCGTATGGTATGGGCTATAGCCCATGGTCAAAAATGATGAAAAACGAGGTTACTTTCTTTTTTTTTTCTTTTTTTTTTACGATGGGCTATAACCCATGTTTTTTTTTTTTTTCCATTTTTTACAAAACCTCAAAAATGATGAAAAACGGCGTGCTATAATATGCCGTATGGTATGGGCTATAGCCCATGGTAAAAAAAGATGAAAAATGAGGTTACTTTTTTTTTTTTTTTTTTTTTAAACGATGGGCTATAACCCATGTTAGTTTTTTTTCCCGTTTTTTTCAAAACCTCAAAAATGATGAAAAACGGCGTGCTATAATATGCCGTATGGTATGGGCTATAGCCCATGGTCAAAAATGATGAAAAACGATTATTATTATTTTTTCAAAAAACAATGGGCTATAACCCATGTTTTTTTTTTTTCTTTTTTTTCAAAACCTCAAAAATGATTAAAAACGGCGTGCTATAATATGCCGTATGGTATGGGCTATAGCCCATGGTCAAAAATGATGAAAAACGAGGTTACTTTTTTTTTTTTTTTTTCAAAAAACGATGGGCTATATGGGCTATAACCCATGTTTTTTTTTGTTTTTTTTTTCAAAACCTCAAATATGATGAAAAACGGCGTGCTATAATATGCCGTATGGTATTGGCTATAGCCCATGGTCAAAAATGATGAAAAACGAGGTTACTTTTATTTTCAAAAAACAATGGGCTATAACCCATGTTTTTTTTTTTTTTTCATTTTTTACAAAACCTCAAAAATGATGAAAAACGGCGTGCTATAATATGCCGTATGGTATAGGCTATAGCCCATGGTAAAAAATGATGAAAAATGAGGTTACTTTTTTTTTTTTTTTTTTTTTTTAACGATTGGCTATAACCCATGTTTGTTTTTTTTCATTTTTTTCAAAACCTCAAAAATGATTAAAAACGGCGTGCTATAATATGTCGTATGGTATGGGCTATAGCCCATGGTCAAAAATGATGAAAAACGAGGTTACTTCTTTTTTTTTCTTTTTCAAAAAACGATGGGCTATAACCCATGTTTGTTTTTTTTCATTTTTTTCAAAACCTCAAAAATGATTAAAAACGGCGTGCTATAATATGTCGTATGGTATGGGCTATAGCCCATGGTCAAAAATGATGAAAAACTAGGTTACTTTTTTTTTTTTTTTTTCAAAAAACGATGGGCTATAACCCATGTTTTTTCATTTTTTTCATTTTTTACAAAACCTAAAAAATGATGAAAAACGGTGTGCTATAATATGCCGTATGGTATGGGCGCCCATGGTAAAAAATTATGAAAAATGAGGTTCCTTTTTTTTTCAAAAAACAATGGGCTATAACCCATGTTTTTTTTTTTTTTTCATTTTTTACAAAACCTCAAAAATGATGAAAAACGGCGTGCTATAATATGCCGTATGGTATAGGCTATAGCCCATGGTAAAAAATGATGAAAAATGAGGTTACTTTTTTTTTTTTTTTTTTTTTTTTAACGATGGGCTATAACCCATGTTTGTTTTTTTTCATTTTTTTCAAAACCTCAAAAATGATTAAAAACGGCGTGCTATAATATGTCGTATGGTATGGGCTATAGCCCATGGTCAAAAATGATGAAAAACGAGGTTACTTCTTTTTTTTTCTTTTTCAAAAAACGATGGGCTATAACCCATGTTTTTTTTGTTTGTTTTTTTTTCTTTTCAAAACCTCAAAAATGATGAAAAACGGCGTGCTATAATATGCCGTATGGTATTGGCTATAGCCCATGGTCAAAAATGATGAAAAACGAGGTTACTTTTTTTTTTTTTTTTCAAAAAACGATGGGCTATAACCCATGTTTCTTTTCATTTTTTCATTTTTTTCAAAACCTCAAAAATGATGAAAAACGGCGTGCTATAATATGCCGTATGGTATGGGCTATAGCCCATGGTCAAAAATGATGAAAAACGATTTTTATTTTATTTATTTTTAACGATGGGCTATAACCCATGTTTTTTGAAATTTTGAATTTTTTTCAAATCCTCAAAAATGATGAAAAACTGCGTGTTATAGTATGCCGTACGGTAGGGGCTATAGCCCATGTTTAAAAATGATGAAAAACGAGGTTTAATTTTTTTTCAAAATTTCAAAAAAACGATGGGCTATAACCCATGTTTTTTGAAATGTTGAATTTTTTTCAAATCCTCAAAAATGATGAAAAACGGCGTGTTATAGTATGCCGTACGGTAGGGGCTATAGCCCATGTTTAAAAATGATGAAAAACGAGGTTTAAAAAAATTTCAAAATTTCAAAAAAACGATGGGCTATAACCCATGTTTTTTGAAATTTTGAAATTTTTTAAAATCCTCAAAAATGATGAAAAACGGCGTGTTATAGTATGCCGTACGGTATGGGCTATAGCCCATGTTCAAAAATGATGAAAAAGGAGGTTACTTATTTTTTCCAAAAATTCAAAAAACGATGGGCTATAACCCATGTTTTTTGAAATGTTAAATTTTTTTAAAATCCTCAAAAATGATGAAAAACGGCGTGTTATAGTATGCCGTACGGTATGGGCTATAGCCCATGGTCAAAAATGATGAAAAACTATTATTATTATTTTTCAAAAAACAATGGGCTATAACCCATGTTTTGTTTTTTTTTCCATTTTTTTCAAAACCTCAAAAATGATGAAAAACGGCGTGCTATAATATGCTGTATGGTATGGGCTATAGCCCATGGTCAAAAATGATGAAAAACGAGGTTGGTTTTTTTTTCTTTTTTTTTCAAAAAACGATGGGCTATAACCCATGTTTTTTTTTTTTTTTCAAAACCTCAAAAATGATGAAAAACGGCGTGCTATAATATGCCGTATGGTATGGGCTATAGCCCATGGTCAAAAATGATGAAAAACGATTTTTTTTTTTTTTTTTTTTTTAACGATGGGCTATAACCCATGTTTTTTGAAATTTTGAATTTTTTTCAAATCCTCAAAAATGATGAAAAACGGCGTGTTATAGTATGCCGTACGGTAGGGGCTATAGCCCATGTTTAAAAATGATGAAAAACGAGGTTTAAAAAAAATTCAAATTTTCAAAAAAACGATGGGCTATAACCCATGTTTTTTGAAATGTTGCATTTTTTTCAAATCCTCAAAAATGATGAAAATCGGCGTGTTATAGTATGCCGTACGGTAGGGGCTATAGCCCATGTTTAAAAATGATGAAAAACGAGGTTTAAAAAAATTTCAAAATTTCAAAAAAACGATTGGCTATAACCCATGTTTTTGAAATTTTGATTTTCTTTCAAATCCTCAAAAATGATGAAAAACTGCGTGTTATAGTATGCCGTACGGTAGGGGCTATTGCCCATGTTCAAAAATGATGAAAAACGAGGTTCATTTATTTTTTCCAAAATTTCAAAATCCTCAAAAATGATGAAAAACGAGGATTTTTAAATCCTGTAATATAACTGTAGGGAGTACAAACACAGTAAGGAACCTGGGGGTTATCTATGAAAAGGCAACACAATGAGCAGAAAATAAACCATGGAAAAACAACAAATTGAGCAGAGCACCGCAGGGACTTGAACCCCGTTCTGGAAAACCAGGAAGTACCACACCAGTGCCTTGGTTTTTGTTTTGTTGTAATTTACAGGTCCAACTCGAATAAAACTAAAAACTCTAATAAAACTAAAAACTCTAATAAAAATCCTCTCTCTCTCTCCCCCTCTCCATCTCCATCTCTTTCTATCTCCCCCCTCTCCCCTCTCCCTCCCTCTGTCTCTCTCTTTGCCGTATATAGTTTCCCAAACAAACGATGCCTTCAGGGACTGCAGTGGTTCATAATGATCCAAAACAGTGTGCGTGTGTGCGTGCGTGCGCGTGTCCGTGCGTGTGAGCGTGCGTGCACATTAATACCCTGTCTCTGCTGACTTGTACTGTACTGTACTGTGTCATTATGTCTAAAAAGTAGATCTGGCCCAATAGGACTACGCTATACCAACATTTGATTCGAATTTGAACGGAAAACGGAAAAACGAGAAAACGGAAAATCGAGAAATCGAGAAAACGGAAAATCGAGAAAACGGAAAACGGAAAATCGAGAAAAACGGAAAACGGAAAATCGAGAAAACAAACGGAAAGTCGAGAAAACGGAAAATCGAGAAACGGAAAATCGAGAAAACGGAAAATCGAGAAAACGGAAAATCGAAAAACGAGAAAACGGAAAATCGAGAAAACGGAAAACGGAGAAAACGGAAAATCGAGAAAACGGAAAACGGAGAAAACGGAAAATCGAGAAAACGGAAAATCGAGAAAACGGAAAATCGAGAAAAACGGAAAACGGAAAATTGAGAAAACGGAAAATCGAGAAAACGGAAAATCGAGAAAACGGAAAATCGAAAATCGAGAAAACGGAAAATCGAGAAAACGGAAAATCGAGAAAACGGAAAACGGAAAATCGAGAAAACGGAAAAGCGAGACGGAAAAGCGAGACGAAAAAGCGAGACGAAAAAGCGTGACGAAAAAGCGAGACGAAAAAGCGAGACGAAAAAGCGAGAAATGAGAAAGCGAGAAATGAGAAATGGAAAAGCGAGAAATGAGAAAGCAAGAAATGAGAAATGGAAAAGCGAGAAATGAGAAAGCGAGAAATGAGAAATGGAAAAGCGAGAAATGAGAAAGCGTGAAATGAGAAATGGAAAAGTGAGAAATGAGAAAGCGAGAAATGAGAAAGCGAGAAATGAGAAATGGAAAAGCGAGAAATGAGAAAGCGAGAAATGAGAAATGGAAAAGCGAGAAATGAGAAAGCGAGAAATGAGAAAGCAAGAAACGAGTAAGTGAGAAATGAGAAATGGAAAAGCGAGAAATGAGAAATGGAAAAGCGAGAAATGAGAAATGGAAAAGCTAAAAATGAGAAAGCGAGAAATGAGAAATGGAAAAGCGAGAAATGAGAAATGGAAAAGCGAGAAATGAGAAATGGAAAAGCGAGAAATGAGAAAGCGAGAAATGAGAAAGCGAGAAATGAGAAATGGAAAAGCGAGAAATGAAAAAGCGAGAAATGAGAAAGCGAGAAATGAGAAATGGAAAAGCGAGAAATGAGAAAGCGAGAAATGAGAAATGGAAAAGCGAGAAATGAGAAAGCGTGAAATGAGAAATGGAAAAGTGAGAAATGAGAAAGTGAGAAATGAGAAAGCGAGAAATGAGAAATGGAAAAGCGAGAAATGAGAAAGCAAGAAATGAGAAAGCAAGAAACGAGTAAGTGAGAAATGAGAAATGGAAAAGCGAGAAATGAGAAATGAGAAATGGAAAAGCGAGAAATGAGAAATGGAAAAGCTAAAAATGAGAAAGCGAGAAATGAGAAATGGAAAAGCGAGAAATGAGAAAGCGAGAAATGAGAAATGGAAAAGCGAGAAATGAGAAATGGAAAAGCGAGAAATGAGAAAGCGAGAAATGAGAAAGCGAGAAATGAGAAATGTAAAAGTGAGAAAGTGAGAAATGAGAAAGCGAGAAATGAGAAAGCGAGAAATGAGAAATGGAAAAGCGAGAAATGAGAAATGGAAAAGCGAGAAATGAGAAAGCGAGAAATGAGAAAGCGAGAAATGAGAAATGGAAAAGTGAGAAAGTGAGAAATGAGAAAGTGAGAAATGAGAAAGCGAGAAATGAGAAATGGAAAAGCGAGAAATGAGAAAGCGAGAAATGAGAAATGGAAAAGCGAGAAATGAGAAATGGAAAAGCGAGAAATGAGAAATGTAAAAGCGAGAAATAAGAAAGCGAGAAGTGAGAAAGCGAGAAAT
The DNA here is from genome assembly GCF_964188405.1 of Protomyctophum parallelum. Lineage (NCBI taxonomy): Eukaryota > Metazoa > Chordata > Actinopteri > Myctophiformes > Myctophidae > Protomyctophum > Protomyctophum parallelum. Next base: position 45,669,514 of record NC_139704.1, on the reverse strand, counting down.
GAGAAATGGAAAAGCGAGAAATGAGAAAGCGAGAAATGAGAAATGGAAAAGCGAGAAATGAGAAAGCGAGAAATGAGAAATGGAAAAGCGAGAAATGAGAAAGCGTGAAATGAGAAATGGAAAAGTGAGAAATGAGAAAGCGAGAAATGAGAAAGCGAGAAATGAGAAATGGAAAAGCGAGAAATGAGAAATGGAAAAGCGAGAAATGAGAAATGGAAAAGCGAGAAATAAGAAAGCGAGAAATGAGAAAGCGAGAAATGAGAAATGGAAAAGCGAGAAATGAGAAAGCGAGAAATGAGAATGCGAGAAATGAGAATGCGAGAAATGGAAAAGCGAGAAATGAGAAAGCGAGAAATGAGAAATGGAAAAGCGAGAAATGAGAAATGTAAAAGCGAGAAATAAGAAAGCGAGAAATGAGAAAGTGAGAAATGAGAAATGGAAAAGCGAGAAATGAGAAAGCGAGAAATGAGAATGCGAGAAATGAGAAATGGAAAAGCGAGAAATGAGAATGCGAGAAATGAGAAAGCAAGAAACGAGTAAGTGAGAAATGAGAAATGGAAAAGCGAGAAATGAGAAAGCGAGAAATGAGAAAGCGAGAAATGAGAAATGGAAAAGCGAGAAATGAGAAAGCGAGAAATGAGAAATGGAAAAGTGAGAAAGTGAGAAATGAGAAAGCGAGAAATGAGAAAGCGAGAAATGAGAAATGGAAAAGCGAGAAATGAGAAATGGAAAAGCGAGAAATGAGAAATGGAAAAGCGAGAAATGATAAAGCGAGAAATGAGAAATGGAAAAGCGAGAAATGAGAAATGGAAAAGCGAGAAATGAGAAATGGAAAAGCGAGAAATGAGAAAGCGAGAAGTTAGAAATGGAAAAGTGAGAAATGGAAAAGTGAGAAATGGAAAAGTGAGAAATGGAAAAGTGAGAAATGGAGAAGCGAGAAATGGAAAAGCGAGAAATGGAAAAGCGAGAAATGAGAAATGGAAGAAATAAATTGTAAATATGTTATTTTTTTCCCCACATAAGGACATGTGTGTGGGGGACCAATACGAGCTTATGTGGGGGCCAATAAGGGCTTGTGGGGGGCCAATAAGGGCTTATGTGGGGGCCAATAAGGGCTTGTGTGGGGGACCAATAAGTGCCATTGGCCAGTTTTAGTTTCAGACTAATGAGAACATATTGCTTATTTTACTGTCCAATGACATGAAAGGGCACAAGGGAAGGACTCCACAAAAAGACCACCCCCACGCAGACACATGTGCCCTTTTCTGGAGATTGAGCCCCTGCCCCCCCCAGTGCTCTCTGCACGGGACTGCTTCTCTGTGTAGCTAGAAAATGCATTTTGTTTAATTGGATTCACGAAAAACCTCCATCAGTGACTCAGTGGTATAGAGAAATCTACAGAGTACTTCCAATGGAAAGGCTCAGTGCCAAATTAAGATAAATATATGGCAGCCGCTGATATATTACTTGCCCAGGGATCCATCTACTGTGATTTATAAAGGAAGTGATTCATTGGATTGGAGAGCCCCAGCTGTACTCTTGCAATTTGCCTTTTGATATGCCCATGTGTGTTGAGTTATCTTGTGTATGTATACCTGTGTATATATTTGTCCTAATGAATACTGACTGTATTAATAATAATAATACAACTTTATTTGTATAGCACCTTTCATGACATGAAATGCAGTATTGTGTACGGTATGTGCTGCTCGCCATTATCTTTTTTGTAAGTTTGTTTTGTCTTGTCTGTTTTATTGTATTGTGCTTATAATTTATACCTTTCATGATTCATCTATGTGAAGACATAAAAATTCAATAAGTTATTTAAAAAAGCAAACAATGAAACAGTACAAACAAACAGTTCACATAGCAGATACCAAAGTACAAAGGTGCACATTACCATTAAAGTGCAGGCGTTAAAGTGCTATGCGTCGGTTAGGTCATAAAGTGCATGTGCATATACATTTTGCATTGCCAATACAGTAAAACGTGCTTATCATGAGGTTCTCCTAGATCTACCCACAGCAGCATTTAGTGTGCAAATAGACTGGGACAAAGGAATGTTTGTGCCAGTCATTTGTGGCACAGGGGGCTCGCAAGCGAAGGCCGGATGGGAGAAGGATGTACTCTGTGTAGTGGGTGAGCAGCATCAGATCGCCTCCTGTAGACAGACAGGTGTGGGGAGTTAGCCGTTAATATAGCAGGAGGGGAGACTACCCATGTGGTCTCCTGTATAGACAGACAGGGCTGGGGAGTTAGCAGTGTGATCGTCTGCCTCGCTCCGCCGACCACGACTCTTTAACTTAAATATTGTCAGCGCGGCACATCGGTCTGTCAAGCAATCCCTGCGGAGTTTGACGGTGGGGGGGGGGGGGGGGGGGAATTAAGTACACAACCAAACTGTTGTATATTGTGTGCACATAGGCTTGTGTTTTATAGAGAATGGTTATGTGAAGGGACTTTAATTGTTAATTAAGTGCTTTGCATATGAATTGTCTTGTCATTCTAAATATTTACTTGAATAAAGATTGCCGTTATATATTTAAATCCCTCGTCTGTGGTCCTTCCAGGTTCTGATATGACTAGTTTATAGTAGTCATTTTTTTAGACTTAGAAAATGTAGATTTTGTTTTATCGGTATAGGTCCAAGGTTAGTGTAGAAATGTTGACATTTTGAGCAAAGAGACGCAAAGTACAATTCAAAATGGCAGGTGATCTATCAGACCCCGTCAGGTCAAAACACGAATGTGAGGCATGAGACACATGGGTATGTTGTATTGCTCACGGTCAAACGGTTCATGAGCTATGCCCGTTGAAAGTTTGCATTTTCAGTTGAGTGCTACAATTGGCCAATTGTGGGCTTCTTGTCCTCACCGTTTGGCATTGCCCTCTAGGTTGTCCCGATCAGAAATCAGGGTCAATCGTCATTTTCAAATGATTGGAATTGGGAGCCAAAAATAATAATGAGTTTGGTAGAGGGCTACCATATTGCCAAGTTTCACAAAAACCCAAGAGCACAGTTCAGCCAAAACTGCCATTTTTGGTGGAAGGAGAGAGAAATAACGGACCAAGAGTCCCTTCGGGCTTGGTCCCCAAGTATACTTTTTTGTAATTTATAATTGATTACAGTCCAAGTACTAATTCCCAAGTAGACTTTTAACCAAACTGTAGAGAGTACAAACACAGCAAAGAAGCTGGGGGTTATCTATGAAAAGGCAACACAATGAGCAGAAAATGAACCATGTAAAGACAACAAATTGAGGGCACCGCAGGGAGTTGAAATGGAAAAGTGAGAAATGGAAAAGTGAGAAATGGAAAAGCGAGAAATGGAGAAGCGAGAAATGGAAAAGCGAGAAATGGAAAAGCGAGAAATGAGAAATGGAAGAGAAATAAATAGGGAAAGGGCAAAAAGATGTTATTTTTTTTGTGTGGGGGACCAATACGAGCTTATGTGGGGGCCAATAAGGGCTTGTGGGGGGCCAATAAGGGCTTATGTGGGGGCCAATAAGGGCTTGTGTGGGGGACCAATAAGTGCCATTGGCCAGTTTTAGTTTCAGACTAATGAGAACATATTGCTTATTTTACTGTCCAATGACATGAAAGGGCACAAGGGAAGGACTCCACAAAAAGACCACCCCCACGCAGACACATGTGCCCTTTTCTGGAGATTGAGCCCCTGCCCCCCCCAGTGCTCTCTGCACGGGACTGCTTCTCTGTGTAGCTAGAAAATGCATTTTGTTTAATTGGATTCACGAAAAACCTCCATCAGTGACTCAGTGGTATAGAGAAATCTACAGAGTACTTCCAATGGAAAGGCTCAGTGCCAAATTAAGATAAATATATGGCAGCCGCTGATATATTACTTGCCCAGGGATCCATCTACTGTGATTTATAAAGGAAGTGATTCATTGGATTGGAGAGCCCCAGCTGTACTCTTGCAATTTGCCTTTTGATATGCCCATGTGTGTTGAGTTATCTTGTGTATGTATACCTGTGTATATATTTGTCCTAATGAATACTGACTGTATTAATAATAATAATACAACTTTATTTGTATAGCACCTTTCATGACATGAAATGCAGTATTGTGTACGGTATGTGCTGCTCGCCATTATCTTTTTTGTAAGTTTGTTTTGTCTTGTCTGTTTTATTGTATTGTGCTTATAATTTATACCTTTCATGATTCATCTATGTGAAGACATAAAAATTCAATAAGTTATTTAAAAAAGCAAACAATGAAACAGTACAAACAAACAGTTCACATAGCAGATACCAAAGTACAAAGGTGCACATTACCATTAAAGTGCAGGCGTTAAAGTGCTATGCGTCGGTTAGGTCATAAAGTGCATGTGCATATACATTTTGCATTGCCAATACAGTAAAACGTGCTTATCATGAGGTTCTCCTAGATCTACCCACAGCAGCATTTAGTGTGCAAATAGACTGGGACAAAGGAATGTTTGTGCCAGTCATTTGTGGCACAGGGGGCTCGCAAGCGAAGGCCGGATGGGAGAAGGATGTACTCTGTGTAGTGGGTGAGCAGCATCAGATCGCCTCCTGTAGACAGACAGGTGTGGGGAGTTAGCCGTTAATATAGCAGGAGGGGAGACTACCCATGTGGTCTCCTGTATAGACAGACAGGGCTGGGGAGTTAGCAGTGTGATCGTCTGCCTCGCTCCGCCGACCACGACTCTTTAACTTAAATATTGTCAGCGCGGCACATCGGTCTGTCAAGCAATCCCTGCGGAGTTTGACGGTGGGGGGGGGGGGGGGGGGGAATTAAGTACACAACCAAACTGTTGTATATTGTGTGCACATAGGCTTGTGTTTTATAGAGAATGGTTATGTGAAGGGACTTTAATTGTTAATTAAGTGCTTTGCATATGAATTGTCTTGTCATTCTAAATATTTACTTGAATAAAGATTGCCGTTATATATTTAAATCCCTCGTCTGTGGTCCTTCCAGGTTCTGATATGACTAGTTTATAGTAGTCATTTTTTTAGACTTAGAAAATGTAGATTTTGTTTTATCGGTATAGGTCCAAGGTTAGTGTAGAAATGTTGACATTTTGAGCAAAGAGACGCAAAGTACAATTCAAAATGGCAGGTGATCTATCAGACCCCGTCAGGTCAAAACACGAATGTGAGGCATGAGACACATGGGTATGTTGTATTGCTCACGGTCAAACGGTTCATGAGCTATGCCCGTTGAAAGTTTGCATTTTCAGTTGAGTGCTACAATTGGCCAATTGTGGGCTTCTTGTCCTCACCGTTTGGCATTGCCCTCTAGGTTGTCCCGATCAGAAATCAGGGTCAATCGTCATTTTCAAATGATTGGAATTGGGAGCCAAAAATAATAATGAGTTTGGTAGAGGGCTACCATATTGCCAAGTTTCACAAAAACCCAAGAGCACAGTTCAGCCAAAACTGCCATTTTTGGTGGAAGGAGAGAGAAATAACGGACCAAGAGTCCCTTCGGGCTTGGTCCCCAAGTATACTTTTTTGTAATTTATAATTGATTACAGTCCAAGTACTAATTCCCAAGTAGACTTTTAACCAAACTGTAGAGAGTACAAACACAGCAAAGAAGCTGGGGGTTATCTATGAAAAGGCAACACAATGAGCAGAAAATGAACCATGTAAAGACAACAAATTGAGGGCACCGCAGGGAGTTGAAATGGAAAAGTGAGAAATGGAAAAGTGAGAAATGGAAAAGCGAGAAATGGAGAAGCGAGAAATGGAAAAGCGAGAAATGGAAAAGCGAGAAATGAGAAATGGAAGAGAAATAAATAGGGAAAGGGCAAAAAGATGTTATTTTTTTTGTGTGGGGGACCAATACGAGCTTATGTGGGGGCCAATAAGGGCTTGTGGGGGGCCAATAAGGGCTTATGTGGGGGCCAATAAGGGCTTGTGTGGGGGACCAATAAGTGCCATTGGCCAGTTTTAGTTTCAGACTAATGAGAACATATTGCTTATTTTACTGTCCAATGACATGAAAGGGCACAAGGGAAGGACTCCACAAAAAGACCACCCCCACGCAGACACATGTGCCCTTTTCTGGAGATTGAGCCCCTGCCCCCCCCAGTGCTCTCTGCACGGGACTGCTTCTCTGTGTAGCTAGAAAATGCATTTTGTTTAATTGGATTCACGAAAAACCTCCATCAGTGACTCAGTGGTATAGAGAAATCTACAGAGTACTTCCAATGGAAAGGCTCAGTGCCAAATTAAGATAAATATATGGCAGCCGCTGATATATTACTTGCCCAGGGATCCATCTACTGTGATTTATAAAGGAAGTGATTCATTGGATTGGAGAGCCCCAGCTGTACTCTTGCAATTTGCCTTTTGATATGCCCATGTGTGTCGAGTTATCTTGTGTATGTATACGTGTGTATATATTTGTCCTAATGAATACTGACTGTATTAATAATAATAATAAAACTTTATTTGTATAGCACCTTTCATGACATGAAATGCAGTATTGTGTACGGTATGTGCTGCTCGCCATTATCTTTTGTTAGTTTGTTTTGTCTTGTCTGTTTTATTGTATTGTGCTTATAATTTATACCTTTCATGATTCATCTATGTGAAGACATAAAAATTCAATAAGTTATTTTAAAAAGCAAACAATGAAACAGTACAAACAAACAGTTCACATAGCAGATACCAAAGTACAAAGGTGCACATTACCATTAAAGTGCAGGCGTTAAAGTGCTATGCGTCGGTTAGGTCATAAAGTGCATGTGCATATACATTACGCATTGCCAATACAGTAAAACGTGCTTATCATGAGGTTCTCCTAGATCTACCCACAGCAGCATTTAGTGTGCAAATAGACTGGGACAAAGGAATGTTTGTGCCAGTCATTTGTGGCACAGGGGGCTCGCAAGCGAAGGCCGGATGGGAGAAGGATGTACTCTGTGTAGTGGGTGAGCAGCATCAGATCGCCTCCTGTAGACAGACAGGTGTGGGGAGTTAGCCGTTAATATAGCAGGAGGGGAGACTACCCATGTGGTCTCTTGTATAGACAGACAGGGCTGGGGAGTTAGCAGTGTGATCGTCTGCCTCGCTCCGCCGACCACGACTCTTTAACTTAAATATTGTCAGCGCGGCACATCGGTCTGTCAAGCAATCCCTGCGGAGTTTGACGGTGGGGGGGGGGGGGGGGGGGGGAATTAAGTACACAACCAAACTGTTGTATATTGTGTGCACATAGGCTTGTGTTTTATAGAGAATGGTTATGTGAAGGGACTTTAATTGTTAATTAAGTGCTATGCATATGAATTGTCTTGTCATTCTAAATATTTACTTGAATAAAGATTGCCGTTATATATTTAAATCCCTCGTCTGTGGTCCTTCCAGGTTCTGATATGACTAGTTTATAGTAGTCATTTTTTTAGACTTAGAAAATGTTGATTTTGTTTTATCGGTATAGGTCCAAGGTTAGTGTAGAAATGTTGACATTTTGAGCAAAGAGACGCAAAGTACAATTCAAAATGGCAGGTGATCTATCAGACCCCGTCAGGTCAAAACACGAATGTGAGGCATGACACATGGGTATGTTGTATTGCTCACGGTCAAACGGTTCATGAGCTATGCCCGTTGAAAGTTTGCATTTTCAGTTGAGTGCTACAATTGGCCAATTGTGGGCTTCTTGTCCTCACCGTTTGGCATTGCCCTCTAGGTTGTCCCGATCAGAAATCAGGGTCAATCGTCATTTTCAAATGATTGGAATTGGGAGCCAAAAAAAATAATGAGTTTGGTAGAGGGCTACCATATTGCCAAGTTTCACAAAAACCCAAGAGCACAGTTCAGCCAAAACTGCCATTTTTGGTGGAAGGAGAGAAATAACGGACCAAGAGTCCCTTCGGGCTTGGTCCCCAAGTATACTTTTTTGTAATTTATAATTGATTACAGTCTAAGTACTAATTCCCAAGTAGACTTTTAACCAAACTGTAGAGTACAAACGCAGCAAAGAAGCTGGGGGTTATCATCTATGAAAAGGCAACACAATGAGCAGAAAATGAACCATGTAAAGACAACAAATTGAGGGCACCGCAGGGAGTTGAACCCCGTTCTGGTAAACCAGGAGTACCACACCAGTGCCTTAGTTTTATAATTTACAGGTCCAAAATCAGTCATTAGTTTCAAATTTGCTAGATATACTCTTGCCGACCTCCTGCAGCAAGATAATTTGAGGACTAAAAAAAAATATATGATAGCCATGATTATGTCTTTATACAATTGAAAACCGGAAGAAGACTCACTCCACAAATACCTTATGGAAAACTCCTGACATAAACTAAGAAAATATTTGTATTTTTCCGTGCTCATGAAGTGATGCAAAGTGCCAAGTGAAAAGTGCAGCAGAAAACTTTTGGGTCATAGGCCCATAGTCAATGCCTCGCCTACTGACCGGCATGAATGAAGACGTTTTAGCTGCAAATGGCAGCATAAAATCACATCAATACAAACCACATAATGTGATGTGAACTGACGCGATGAAGCTTCACTCGCACATTATAAGACATACATCACATCAACCAACATCACATACCTACCCTACCCTAACCCTATGTTCATTATGTGATGTAGGATGACATGATGAAGCCTTACTCACAAATGTGAAATGAGACGACATAAACACACATCACATATCGGGCCTGTGTTCATAGGTGATGTGGGATTACGCTTTACTCACAAATTAGATCTGATAATATAGCACCAACAATAGTCTTATGACCTAGAGGTTTGCTGCTGCACTTTTCACTTCAAGCACCTGGAGCGCTTTATGAACATGAACAAAATAAAATAGATTCTTGGTCCCTGCCCAAGCAGTTGGCCTTAAGTTTGTGGCGCGAGTTAAAAATGTTTTTCACATTAAAAATAGAGAAAGACAATTTATGCCATTTGTGGACAATTGACATAAATTATATGAGGTGCAAATCATGCAATGGCAGCAGCATTCTTTGCACCCCAGTATTTGTCAGCAATACAGCAACACAGTACACAACAAACACTATGGATGACATTAGAACACAGCAATAAACAAAATGTATGGTGTGAATGACAAGCTAGCCGCAATTGCTGTGAAATAATCACTTTAAAAAAAGAATCACATAAATGCACATCACATACCGGCCTGTGTTCATATCTGATGTGAACAGACGTGATGACGCTTTACTGGCAAATTACGTGAAACGATACACACACACGTGAAGAACTAGTGTCATAGATAGGCAAGAAAGAAATAAGAAATTACAAAATAAAGCAAAATGCGATTAAAAACTGACCACAAAAAACAACTTTATTAAAGCAAAGAATAGAGAAGAGAAAGGAGAAAAGAACTATGGAGATAAAAGGTTTCTGCCCGACAGCCAAAGATAATAACTACGACCACTTACCTTCAATATCAGCCACTTAAATCAAAGCACACTAACCAAAAAGCAAATGACACAATTGCCATCATTTGCTTCCCGTTAGACCTACAGCATCGGCTGTAAACACAGTGTTAAGGGGCTAGATGCTACCATAATGACGAGACATAAATCTCATACCTCCACATCACATTTGTGTGCACAAAAACCACTAGTGAAAAACTAGGGCAATAGATAGGCAAGAGGAAATAAATAAGAAATTATGTATAAAATGCGATTAAAAACACTGACAACAAAAAATAAATAACTTTATTAAAACCAAAGAATAGAGAAGAGACACTAGAAGAAAACACACTATGTGATGTGGACAGACTTTACCCGTAAATTAAGTTCAACCATAAAATGGGAGGTAGGGCCTGCACTTCCATTTTGGTAAAGAATTACTTTGAGTTAAACGACATTTCGATCTTCATCAGGTCAGTACATCCTGACCTGACAACAATCTATCAAGATCAAAATGCTGTCGTTTAACTCAATAAAGTAATTCGTTACAAGAAGTGTGTGGGCCCTATACCTCCTTCCAAAATTGCCTTATTGGCCCTGCACCCACTGTCGAGGTGCGTGTAAATAAGTATGCTCTGAAAGGATAAATAAATAGTAGCATGTAGCCCACTTAAACAAGCAGCAGGAATCAAAAGGTTAACTAACCTTCACCCAGCAGTGGCAACAGCATAGAGTTCACCCAGCAGTGGCAACAGCATAGAGTTCGTAACTCCTGTCAGCTTCACGTTCTGAAATGGCAGGGCAGAAGAGAAGAAAATAATTAGTTGTCGGCCTACAGGATGACATTTTGGAAGTCATAACAGTCACTGACAGGGCTGTGTCACCATTATTTCACTATATAGTCACACAAATTGTGATTAACGAGTCAACCCATTAAAGAGCCACTTCACCCAATTCCAAAGACGTGGAGTGAGATTGTCCTCTAGGTTCACATCCATGTGAAAGTTCTGGCACAAAACATGCATCTAGTCAAATATCTGGGCAAAGGGGGTACAGAATGAGAGCTGGATTGAATTTACCAAATCTTCCTCTGACCACACCCCCACCAATTGACCAGGGCAGCACACAATCAGCAGGTGCGTTGCGATAGGTGTTGGGTAATTAATCACACCACCTGCCAATTGTGCCCCAAACTTGCGTTTCCCTGATGACGTTTGTGATGGTCAAAGGAAGTTTTGATAAATTAAGTCCAGCTGTCATTCCCGAGTGCCTTTGCCCGGAGAGAAAGCCGTCTGGGTGCAGCTTGTGGAAAAAGTGGAGATATTTGACTAAAACATTTTGATAATGACTTTCACATGGATATGAAAGTTGAGCACATATCGGACTCCCAAGTCTTTATTTCAAAGACTTGGGAGTCAGATATGGTCCTCAACTTTCATATCTATATCCATTTATTGAGAGAGTACACATTTCTGCCGCTGCAAATGCAAAGTCTACAGCAGTGATCTATGGCTCTGGAATGCAATATATGTCACATCTCCACATCTCCAAAACTGGTGGGTCAAACTGAACAACCAATGTCAATTTGAAGCCATGATTCCCTGCTAAAATCCAAGAATCCAATGGCAGTTCCTCAGTCAAATATGTTCAACATCAATCATAATTGTTAATTGCAATCATTTGTATGACAATGAATGGTCAACTTAACATGTTGTAATGGTGACACAGCCCTAGTTTATATACTACAGCAACATGTAATCCAGGTACGTACCGTGGGGGGCTTTCCGTCGCTCGGTTGAAGATAAGCTGGTATTAATAGAGACGTGAAGGTTGTATGGCACAAACGTCCCGAGCACCGTTCACTTCGTAATCTCAGGGAGAGCGTTCGTTGACACCGTTATACGTTTCAGCCCAGCCCAGTAGACACTCTATTACCAGCCATCTCCTGAAGACTGCATCCAAGGTCATCGCATGACACCAAGGTCACATGATCAACCTGTAAGATACAAACATACGCCAACATTACACTTTATCCAGATTTTATAAATTGTAGAAAGAAAACAGTTCAAAAAGATCTACATTATATTTCCCTCAAAGGTTTAGTTCTGATTTTTGTTAACTTAAAGCTGTAGTGGCGGTCATTTTGGTGGTGTGGGTGGGTGTGTGTGGGAAGGGGGGGCAACTCATTAAAAAAATAAATCCACAAGGGAGGGAAAAAAAGTCCCATGTCACCGACAGGTTAAAGGGCCCTTTAACCCGTCAGTGACATTGGACATTTCTTTCTTTTGTGGACTATTTTTTTAGTTCAGCCCTTATTTTTTAATGTTGGGAGACAAGAAACACTTTCCTGGGGTTTTTCAATGGGGGCAATATGTTGTGTTTAGATTTCAGTATTTCAAAGTGTCCATGATGTCATGGACACTGGGCTCACTTCCTTCCTGGACTACATGTTATCTCAGTAAGACAGCCCTGCCCCCATCGACAAGGAGGAGCAGTGCACCAAAGCATTATGGGAATTGTAGTCCATGGACACTTTGAAATACTAAAATATCTATAAAAAAAAAAAACCCAGGAAAGTGTGTCTCCCAAACATCATTAAAATAAGATCTGGTTGCAAAAGGGGTGAAGTGGCCCTTTAAAGTTGCTCTGTATGGTAGAAATGGGTCAATACAAATGACTATATAGTGCTGTGGATTCATTTAGTTAATGTGTGGTCCCCAGACTTCAAAACACAAAGAAACACATTGAGTGTAAGTTTGTACATTGGAGTAAGTTTGTACATTGCAGTCTTCCACCCAGCAAAGATAGACATTTATTTTAGATGAATCTTATGAATTCAACTGCCACAGTTACAACTTGTTACCATTATATATTTGAGTAAAGGTAAAAAAAAATTAAATAAAAAAAAGTACTGGCATCAAAATGTACTTAAAAATGACCAAATGTACTCATTATGCAGAATGTCCCATTTCAAATGTTTTTTTTTTTTATAAACTAACTTTTTTTAAATGAATTGTGAGCTACTTTCAAATGGCCAAAATGTGGTTGTAGCCTAATGGTAAATAATTGCAATGTAGCCAGGCTGTTTTATTTTAATAATCTAAATCTACAAACTAGTAATTAAAAGTTTCCAAATAATAGTGTAGTATAAAAGTACAATATATTTTCCACAGTACCTCAGTAAATGTAGTGATTAACTTCCCACCTGTTTAGTTTAGCTTGTATGTTTGCCACCTGTTTAGTTTAGCTTGTGTGTTTGCCACCTGTTTAGTTTATCTTGTGTGTTTTCTTCTCAAAAAGGACCAACACATTGCTGATATATAGTGTTGTCCATTTTGTGTCACAATAAACAACCAACAGTCCTTCTAACAACGCTAATGTTTAAACATTAAAAGCGTTAACGGTAGATAAAAACCTTACCTGTCAGCAGTGGGCCTCAAACACTCTGCCACTGCACCGCATTCGGCTGCATTTTAAACCTAAAGCCCCGCCTACTGTATCCGGATCTGTTGATTCACGTGATTAGAAAGTCCGTCGGGCATTGGTTGGTCCGTCAGCGTGATTCTCATCCGCTGCAGCTGTGTGTGTGGCCGCACGCAGACACACACGCCCACAGACACACACGCACGCACACACGCACACACACACACACACACACGCACACACACACACACACACACACACACACACACACACACACACACACACACACACACACACACAGTCACACACACACACACACACACACACACACACACACACACAGTCACACACACACACACACACACACACACACACACACACACACACACACACACACACACACACAGAGGCGAGTGGAAGTAGTCCGCCTGCACGTTTTATATTAAATTAAATTAATATCGTGAATAAATTATAAACGGTTTATTGATAATAAAGAACCCTGAAAGAAAAGATTTATAAACATAGCTACGCTGTTGTAACGTATAGGAAGTAATAGACAGACAGACAGACAGACAGACAGACAGACAGACAGACAGACAGACAGACAGACAGACAGACAGACAGACAGACACTATTTAAAACCAGTATCAATGTACTGTAGGCCTACACATGATCGAGTCAATATGAAGCATAATTATGGTTGCCAGGTTGGGGAGGTTCCAGGGGGTCCTTGGGGAGGTTCCAGTAAAATGATTGAATACAGCATTATGAAACCACTTCATCCAAATGTTATACTTGGCTATTAAAAAATAGCAGATCTACAAGTGCGCACATTTGCTCTTTTTGAAATCTTTTGAAAATGGTCATTTTTTTTTTTGAAAAGTTTGAATAATCTGATCTGGGGGTCCCTGGTACAACAAATGTTCAGATGGGGGTCCCTGGTACAACATAATGTTCAGATGGGGGTCCCTGGTACAACATAATGTTCAGATGGGGGTCCCTGGTACAACATAATGTTCAGATGGGGGTCCCTAGCCGATTCAACATAATGTTCAAATGGGGGTCTAGTCCTACATACTTACACCTAGAAACTCCATTCAAACCTATTTAGGTTCATCTTACGGTGGACATGTTTGCCTGAAAATGAATCTTTGAAATGTTTCATAGTTTTAGAAATATAGTGAAATTTAGAATGGGGGTCAATGGCGGATTCACCTAGAAACTCCATTCACACTTTTTATAACCCATAGGCTATACCAGAGGAGGTACAATTACAAAGCCAAATGACCTCCATGGTGGTACGAGAAACGTTCCCGAAAATGAAAAAGTGGGGGTGAGGGGGGACACCGATTTTATCCCAAACATAACAGATTGTCGATTCAAGAGCTGGGTTAAGGGTGTAACAAATTACCACACTTTTGTACACAAGGGGGCACTCAAGATCTTTGAATCTGTACAGAAGGAATATGGCTTAAAAAAAAGTGACTTATTTAGATTTCTTTACTCTAGGAGCTGGCTAAAATATTTATGCATATTTATGCACTTCATAACTGAACTGTTCTTGGCTAATCCACTAATCTGATCTTTTGTGGCCAGATGTAATTTCCTGGGGTCTACGTCTAGTAGTAGTAATATAGTAAATCATAATAAATAAATCTCGGATGCTCCTGCCCCCTGTCAAAACAATTCACGAAAATGGCTAAAAGAAAAGAAAGCAGTAAATGATTAAAAAATATATTAATAATAAATAACACTCATCTTTTACTTTCTCTAATAACAACCTAAAACATGAACCTTGGTTTCAAAACACTAAAGTTGTCCTTTAATTAAGTACAGTACTTTGAGTTCATGTGCATGCGACCAGGCTACATACTGTAAGAGAACACAGTAAGTTCCTATTGATTCTGATGGCCAACTACATGTTACAAATTGTAAACCCAAACAGACTGCACAGAAGTTTGAACTTCACTTTAATAACACACTGAATGCATTCATAAATACTCAAAACGTTTGATACATGATGGGTATGTTGTTTTTCAAAAGAGCCATCAATTCACTGTAGAGGTTTTGCAAAGCCACTCAGGTGGCAGATATAGCAGATTCATTTGTACAAATAAAACAAATTAACAAAGATATTCAGGCCTGTACAACTTTGTGGTGGAATCAGGGAGTTCCCAAAGTCAAACAAATGTCATTTCAGTTTAATTCTGGTCAGTTGAATACTGCTCATAGTCATACTGTAAAAGTCTTATCAGACGAGTGTTCAAGTACATTAACTTGGAATGCAAGTTATAATCAGAAAATGGAAGCAAGTCAGCTCACTCAACAGTGAGCTCATGATTATAATGGTTAAGAGCAAAGATTATTTAACTGTACTCTACACAGTAAACTGTCTCCAAGACCAATTTCTCCTTAGGGAGACAAATAAAGATAACCTTGAACCTTGTGGTGATACACCGTATACTGTACTGTTTCCTAAACACTGGGTTGGGACCTATTTGTGGGTCGTACGTGGACCCATTTTCTGGGTCACGGGTTAATATTCCTTTTTTCGCTTAATACAAATTATTTTTTTAATTACAATTTCAAAAGATTGTCAAAAATGCCAAAGGAAAAAAAAATCTAAAATGTTTCATCAATAAAAAAAAAAAGAAAATCAATAAATAAAATCAAAATCAAAATCAAAGAAATTCCATGAATGTAAAAGAAAAAAAAAACATTTAAGAAGTGTTAATAGCACATGGTGAGCTTGCAGTTGGCTTATTTTCACTGCTTTGGGGTCCAAGGGAGACAACAAATTGCTCTTTTGGGTCTCGTGTTAAAACGGTGTGTGTGAACCTCTACAGCCCTACAGCAAAGAGATCAGATCCCAGAGCAGCGTAAACGTCACAGGTCCCTGCTTGAGGGTTATATGTGCGATTCCATCGGAGGACAGATAAGAAATGTGACACCGGGCTGTAAATGAGAAGCAGTACGCTGCCGAAAGGCACTCAGATTGTTCCGTGGCATTTTAGAGTATGACTGTGACTTGCCCCCCCCCCCCCCATCACCCCCCATCACCCACCCAACTGAATACCAGCTACTTGTACAGTACTCGTAAAAAAAAAAAGAAACCTCGGATACAAAATATAGTTTCAGAAGTCATCCATCCATATCTCAAAAGGAAGGAATTAACAATTATTTCAGTTTGATTAAAATGGAAAGAAATGCACTGTATAGGCAGCTGGGAGAGAGAAGACACTTGGAACTTGTTTACAGCACTTATAACATACATACTGTAGCATTTTTGATCATAAGACAGAGAGAGAGATCCATTTCAGACGGCTTGTCGTCCAGCGGAAGGCCACGAGAAACACTGATTGGGTGCAGTTAGAGCATCACATTCACAGTTATAGAGCATGGAGAATATGCTCCCAACGGGGAGAAGAACAAGAGGCCTTAACATCTCTAATGACATTACTCTCACTGAGCCCAGGCAGCAAGAACCTTATGCAAAGTTCCTGTGTGTATGTGTATGTGTGTGTGCGTACGTGTGTGTGTGAGACTTAGACCCGCGCCGCGCCCATGAGAGTCTTAACAGAATTACACCCCCAAATGTAATTTAGGAACAGAACCATTTTTTATCTGGCATTTTGGAAGGAATTCTCCGACTAAAGATGGGACAGACTGAGACAAGATGGACGTCAGACAGACAGACAAACCAAACGAGGAGAAGTACCACACAGACAGACTTTTACAGTGAATCATAAAGAGGTTAAAAAAATACAATTAAACACTATCCAATGTGGTTAATATTTGAGCTTTACAGTTGAAAGAGGAAGACAAAGCCAGAAGGTAAATATCAGAGGATGGACTTTCACCCCAAAGCCTCCCTAAAAACAACACATACTGTGCAGGTACATTCAAAACAGGGAGCGCACTTTGTGCTGACATAGTCGATACAGATGACTGCATGAACCCCCCCGCAAATCACTTCAACAACTGGCTGGACTCTAGCCAGAGTAGGGATTAGGGCTGGGCGATATGGACAAAATCAAATATCATACCTTGATATAAATATTGTGACGGTAATATTACGATATACATTTTCTACACTTTTTTAAATGTTGTCAAAAGTAGCAAAAATAGCAACACCACTAGTTGTAATCGTAGATCAGTAATCTTTGCTAATTTTGACAACTTGATAAAATAGTGTAAAGTATAAAATAAGGCTTAGGTGATTCATCCATATCACGAACGATACGATATGCAAAATCCCAGACATCATATATTGATCAATATAATATTGTCCAGCCCTAGTAGAAATATTTGGCTACAGATAGCAGACACAAATTACTATTATGGCAGAGAATATATTGCAGGCAGACAAGTACAAGCCCTCTGCTACATATCAACATATATTACTATCATTGTCTTTTCATAAAGGCCAGGTCATGTAATAACTGTGCCAAGACCCCTGGGCTTTCAAGACCATGTTTGGGCGTACTATTTAAATAATATATGTATATATATACACACATTCAGACTTAGAATGGATATCAATACGTATGTGCAATGGTTCAGTAGTCGTTTAATAGGTTATAGTAGTCAATCTGAGGACAACTGCAGCCCACAGAAATTGTGTCTCAATGTCTCATACAATATAATTTCATAATACTGACTTATTGTTCCGTTCCAACACATGTGCTTTGATTAATAACCTTTAAAATTGTCAATTTTCCAGACACCTGTGAGGTGCTTCTTTAATCTCCTGTGTTATTGGATCTGCTCTCGTCATTTAAGGTAACTACTACACATACTACTCAAAACTGTAAACTCAAGTCAGTTAACGTGCGGAATGTTCTATGATAATGTTATTTTCCTCAACATGCAAGGATGTGATTGTGTGTGTGTATGTGTGTGTGTGTGTGTGTGTCTCAGTCAGACTGGATGAATAGGTAATGTCACCCTGCCCCCTTGGACGGTCTTGTTAGAGCACTCCTGTGCGGGCGGCGCTGTGGCGATGCAGATGTCCTGGACCCCCGACGCCTGGTGGGGGGACGAGGGGGACTGCAGGATGTCGGCGTACCTCTGGCTGGGCTTGGTCTCCCTCTGGAGGACTCTGCTCAGCAGTGGCTTCAGCAGGCCCACGGTCAGGTGGCCGTGGTGGGGGTCCCCGAAAGGGGCCGGGGAGGTGGAGGACAGCAGGGGGGAGCCGGACGAGGCGGGGGGCGAGTTGTGGGACGGGATGTTCTTCAGCACCAGGTTGAGGATGGCGGTGACGGTGACGTCCTCCGGGCACAGGGTCCACAGCAGGTCCAGGTAGGGGTCCAGGTCTCGGTGCTGTGCCACCTCGCAGAGCAGAGTGGTGAAGATCTCTTTGTTGAGCAGCGGGCTCTGCTGGCAGAAGCGCTGAGCCACCTGGGTGACGCGCTCCCACTGGTGCCGGCCCATGAGAATCCGCAGGGCCTGGAGGATGGCGTTGGGCCGCCCGCTGACCAGCAGTAACTCCACTTCCAGGTCCTGGACCTGGTGTCTGTCGGGCCCGGGGCCCGGGAGGATGGCCAGGGCTCGTTTGTAGAGGGGCAGGCTGCCCTCGCCGCCTTCCCCCGCCCCCCTCCCAACAGGGTATCCCCAGGAGGAGGAGGCCAGGCTCAGTCCCAAGCCTGCTGAGCCTTGCTGCAGCTGGGCGATCTCCAGGAACCTGGGCAGCCAGCCGGACTGGAAATTGAATATTGAGTGACACAGGAGCTCAAACACGGGCAGCACCGTGTTAGCAGCCGGAAAGTTGGAGCTGGGCAGTTTGGGGTTGGATTTGGGGATGGGACCGGCTCTGTGGCTGAGCTTTTGTTTTGGCTGGCCGTTGGCATAAGGGACGCCGGCTGACGTGCTGGGCGCTGGAACAGGGCTAAGGATAGTCTTCCAAACGTCCTGCGGGGCCCAGCTGGACAGAGTGTCCTCCCCGTTACAGCGCAGCTGGAGGGCAGCCTTTGCGGCGCTCCAGGCTTGGCAGGGAAAGATGCTGAAGATGGTGTTGAGGTGGAGCACTGCCTCTCTGTCCAGCTCGCCAGAAGACAGCAGTCGAGTCACTTCCTGCTCGACTAGACTGTCACGCACTGCTTCCACCTCCTTCTCGCTGCCCTTCACCAGAGTCCCCTTCACCTGTTCCAGAGACACCAGAGACTTCAGCTCGGCCTCCAGGGACCCCAGCAGCTTGTCCGGCCCTTTCTCACCTGCACCTCTGCCTCCTTGCTGGGAAAGCCCCACCCCCTGCAGTCCCCCTTCGCCGTTGAGGTAGTCCCTGACGATGGAGGCCAGAGAGATGGGAGCCTGGAACATGCCTCCCTTTTTCAGCTTGTCCACAGTCAGCTGGGTACTGCTCAGGCTCCGCTGCTGATAGTACTTACACGCCTCCTCGAAGACGGCCTCCAGCAGGAGAGCTCCGGGGCGGAGGAGGCTCTCGGCCTCCTGTAGGAGAGCTCTGGGGCGGAGGAGGCCCTCTGCGTCACACAGAGGAGAGGCCCTCAGCCGGGGATCCGACTCGCGCTGCATCACGGCAAACAGCCCCGTCTCCGACAGCAGGCGAGGGACCTGCGTGTCAGTCCGGTCTACATACAGCAGCCCCTCTCTCTTCAGAGAGATCTTCTCCAACTCTCTGCCACACTTCAAGTCTATCAGGTACAGGGTCCGACCCACGGTCAGCGCTAGGGTGTCGTGGTACGCGTGGAGGCTGTTGTGTGTCCCACAGCTCACCGTGCAGTTGTCTGCCAATTTGTACACCTGCCGCAATGTCCCGTCCCCCTGCAACAGGCTCACCCAGCCTGTGCTCAGCAGGAGCAGCAGGCCGCCGCTCGCCGCAGGGGAACAGCAGTAGATCTCGGGCGGCTCGAGCGACGATAGATATCCTAAGCAGTCCGCCGCCAACCTTTTAAAATCAGATTCTTTAACTGAAGGAGAGTCTCTCTTAAACAGAGTGCCTTTACAGGCGCTGCTCACTCTGAAGGTGTCATGCTGAGGGAACCAGACCAGGAAGAATTTAGAGATGCTCCGTAGAAGTTTGTCTTTCTGGTCTGGAAGCAGGTAAACATGCTCACCTGAGCTGACGACGGTGAAGCGGGGGTTGTTGTGAAGGGCGATTTTCACCCCTCCCAAAGTGACAGCCCCCTCTTCCACCTCAAAGGCACGTTTACAGATACAGTATCTGAAGTTGTTTCTGGTGGTGGTGGTGGTGGCGGAGCTCTCCGAGGGCGGTCTCTCCTCACACCAGATGATGTGGCCCGAGCAGGCGGACACAGACACCACTTTGGCCCGGGGACTGTTGCACAGGTCCGCGGTCTGCAGGAAATTCCAACCCGCTCTGCATTCCTGGAACCTCCAGAACTCCGCTTTTCCATTCTCAAACACCACGGCGAGTGTGGCAGCACTGTTGTTGCTCTGCTTATCTCTGGTGTTATTATTAATGCCGTTGTGGTTCAGATAGACCAGGTCCACTATTGGCACAGTTCGTGTCAGACCCAGATCCAGGCGGTTGTGGCTGCGGATAAGCTGGGGTCTGTCATACTTGTCAAAAGTCATAAGACCCACTCTGGGTCTGCGGAGAATGACATGAATGTGACGCCCGTCTGGACTCACACGCACATCTTCTGACAGAGGTCTGGTTCGGCACTCACCACCATCACCACCGCCGCCGCCGCTTTGGCTCGTCTGTTTCAGTAGCTCGTTTAATTCCTTCCCACCAGTATAGTCCCCGAAATCAGTCACTTGCTCCAGCACCAGCCGTGTCATGGCTCCGACCGACGACAGGACGACAGCGGGGAATGCGGGGCTAGTACTCACTCAGTCCGTCCCGTTAAGTGACTAGCCAGCTAGCCCGTCACTTCATCCACTAGCCAGCTAGCCCGTCAGCTACAAATCACATCCCGTTATTAGTTCCTACAAGTGGCATCTTTTCACCGTCCCACGGCGGCCGATCCATCCACGAATATCCTCTGGGTGAGTTAATTCCATGGCGTCGGTGTACAGCATCGTTGAATAAGCAAAGTTGACACCGACCCGGACCGGTTTGTTTTATTTTATTGTATTTATTAAGTCCAGAAAGACACTGTAGTCATTCCGACGCTGTACCTCCTGACATCACGAGATTGTTAATTTCCGGATACAGAGAGTACACTGGTAGAGGGCTGGATCCCATCGTCCGGGAGGTCACAGACCATCTGTGATTGGCCAGTTGGGTGTCAAGCAGCTGCTAACGCGTTGTCAGCGATGCTGACTAACCAATCAAAACGCAATCATCCTCCCAGGAGATGGAATGTGTAAACTGTACCAAGTATATGTTTTGCATAAGGGGGAGGGGCAGAGACACAAAACATGTGTAAAAGATTTCTACGAAGAAAAACATTTTTCAATTAATAGAATATTCAGTCCCCCGGTCTGCTAAATCTCAACATGTATCCCCTGTGTCTGTGTGTGTGTGTGTGTGTGTGTGTGTGTGTGTGTGTGTGTGTGTGTGTGTGTGTGTGTGTGTGTGTGTGTGTGTGTGTGTGTGTGTGTGTGTGTGTGTGTGTGCATCCTGTTGGCACTCATGGCAGAGTTTCCAGAGAGTGACAGTGACGACAGACAGACAGACAGACAGACAGACAGACAGACAGACAGACAGACAGACAGACAGACAGACAGACAGACAGACACTTTATTAATCCCAGAGGGGAAATTGAAGTGTTACAACAGCAACAGCGACAGACAGACAGACAGACAGACAGACAGACTTGACTCCACTTCATTTGTAGGAAGGGGAAAAGGCATCATTGACCTACATATGCTACATCTAATCATGAGTTAACACTTTAAGCCTCAGTTGTAGTTCTCGCAGCAAACAGGCAGGTTCCACAGGGGGATGCGAGGCTGGGGCCGGGAGGCTCACAGTCACAGGGGGTGGAACTATATTAAAAGATTGGCAGTGGAGAGACTAGTGGCTATGCTCTCATGTCCCTGGCCTGTACTGGGCAGACTGCAGAACAGAACAACCTCCTTCTCCCCCAAAAGGGCAAGAGAAAAGTGCTGTGGTCTGCGGAAGCAACAACCACCAGGGTCAAATTCCATCCTGATACCTGGCCTAACCTCCCCCATTATTCTCAACTCATGTGATATTCTCTCTTCTTCTCCCCCCCCCCCCATCTCTCTTTAACTCTCTCCTCTAGTCCCTTCTCTCTCTCTCTCTCTCTCTCTCTCCTCTAGTCCCCTCTCTTTCTACTTCTCTCCTCCCCTTCTTTTCTCTCCCACTCTTTGCCCTCTCGCTCTCGCACACACGCACGCACACACACACACACACACACACACACACACACACACACACTCTCACACACACACACACACACACACACACACACACACACACACACACACTCACTCACTCACACACACACGTCACACACACACTGTTCTGTGATGATACTGTCGAGTTTGACGCTCGAATCCTCCAGCCTGTCTCGTATTACAAGGTTCTGAGACTCAGCGGCGTGCTAATGCTATCGATCCCTCTGCTCTGCTCTATATATAGACCCCACAGCATATCCTGTAAACAATAATCAATCTAAATGGCTGACCATAAGGTTCAGGTACAGGCTGACAGTCTCTGAACTGCTGACTGTGTGTCCTACCAGGCATGTTGAAATGATGTTGAAATCACATGCAACCCTGCACTCTTTATCTACTGGAGATGCTGTGTATATGGGGTGGCTGTGGCTCAGGAGGTGGGGCAGGTCGTCCAATGATCCATGGGTCAGCGGTTCAAATCCCGGCTCCTCCTGTCCACATGTGGAAGTGCCCTTGGGCAAGACACTGAACCCTACACTGCCTCCAATGAGTCGGTCGGTGTGAGCTCGCCACCATTGGTGTGTGAATGTGGGAAGTGACTGAGGATGCTGGTGTCGACTGTTCGCCGCTTCACCTCCCAATGTATGAATGAATGAACCATTGTAAAGCGCTTTGAGCACTTGGAAAAGCGCTATAAAAATGCAATTCATTATTATATGGCATGGATTTCAAAACAAATTAGTTCAGGAGACTTCGGAGAAAAAAAACAATCTCCTGAATGCTGCCTTCCGGCATGGCATGTAAAGAAGAGGAGGGCATAATTTGCATTTCTTTCACCTTGTAGTAAATGCTGCATTCGTGGTCTGGAGCGGGCAGTTGTTTTACAGACGGGTAAAAGGGCAGAGGCTGAAGCACCCTTTGATATCTATGTGTGCACGCCCCTGTGTCCTAAGGCTACTGAACTGAAAGACTACATCTTTGCAGGGGTCCTTGAGGGGGTTCCAGGAGGTCCCCAGCTAAATGAGTGATACGCACTGTAGTTGCAGGTCTGTATAATCCAAATGAGAGTGAGGAAGGGCACAAATGGAACCAAATAGACCTTTATGGGTATTTTAGTCAGTCATTTTAGGTTTGGCCAACCTTTTAGCCAAAAAAAAAAGAATCCAGTGGCTAAAATATAGTACATGATACTGAGCATGACTAACCATGTTACTGCCATTTGTTATTTACGTGATACTGACCGATTGTGACATGATACCTACATACTCACCATGATACGGACATCATACTGACTGTGATACGGACATCATACTGACCATGATACCGACATCATACTGACCGTGATACTGACATCATACTGACCGTGATACTGACATCATACTGACCATGATACCGACATCATACTGACCGTGATACCGTCATCATACTGACCGTGATACTGACATCATACTGACCATGATACCGACATCATACTGACCGTGATACTGACATCATACTGACCGTGATACTGACATCATACTGACCATGATACCGACATCATACTGACTGTGATACGGACATCATACTGACCATGATACCGACATCATACTGACTGTGATACGGACATCATACTGACCATGATACCGACATCATACTGACTGTGATACTGACATCATACTGACCGTGATACTGACATCATACTGACCGTGATACGGACATCATACTGACCGTGATACAGACATCATACTGACCGTGATACTGAACTGATACTGACCATGATACCGACATCATACTGACTGTGATACTGACATCATACTGACCGTGATACTGACATCATACTGACCGTGATACGGACATCATACTGACCGTGATACTGACATCATACTGACCGTGATACTGACATCATACTGACCATGATACCGACATCATACTGACTGTGATACGGACATCATACTGACCGTGATACTGACATCATACTGACCATGATACCGACATCATACTGACCGTGATACTGACATCATACTGACCATGATACCGACATCATACTGACCGTGATACTGACATCATACTGACCATGATACCGACATCATACTGACCGTGATACTGACATCATACGGACCGTGATACTGACATCATACTGACCGTGATACTGAACTGATACTGACCGTGATACTGACCATGATACGGACATCATACTGACCATGATACGGACATCATACTGACCGTGATACGGACATCATACTGACCGTGATACTGACATCATACTGACCGTGATACTGACATCATACTGACCGTGATACTGAACTGATACTGACCGTGATACTGACCATGATACGGACATCATACTGACCATGATACGGACATCATACTGACCGTGATACGGACATCATACTGACCGTGATACTGACATCATACTGACCGTGATACGGACATCATACTGACCGTGATACTGACATCATACTGACCATGATATCGACATCATACTGACCGTGATACTGACATCATACGGACCGTGATACTGACATCATACTGACCGTGATACTGAACTGATACTGACCGTGATACTGACCATGATACGGACATCATACTGACCGTGATACGGACATCATACTGACCGTGATACTGACATCATACTGACCGTGATACGGACATCATACTGACCATGATACTGAACTGATACTGACATCATGTTGATTATACTGACCACGATACTGACATGTTCATGGGCTGTACATATAGAATATTCACACCACAGAGTCATAAAAATCAATCAGTAGCAAATTTTATTCAGTGTGTTGGTCGGACAACGATGCAGTACACAAAATGCACCTTGGGTAAAAAGACCTGAATGTAAAGTGCTTCGTAACACAGAGACAAACACCTACTACCCTCAAGTACAAAATAGTAACTATAAATACTAATCATTTTTGATCAAGATCTCTAATTAATAATTATTACAAAAATATCTTTGAAAACAAAAACAAAAAAGAACAAAAAAAAACAAAATCAGATAGCTGCTTTGCTTGCAAACAGTACTAGTGACACATCAAGACATTAAACACAAATTATTCCCGAGAAGAAGGTGTAAGTATTTCTTTCATTAATTAATTAACATAATGTAATGTGCCTGAATTTCCTATAGGCTACGCTTACTTTATAGACCAAAGAAATTGCCAAGCTATACGAGGGCGCTTGTACACGACTCTGTCGTACGACAAAGTACAGACCGGGTCATACTAGACTAGAGCAAAGTGAAATTGAGACCGCGGTTTCTGTGTTACATTGGCACAGCCATGCTCGATTAAACCACAGTCGTGAATGGACCGAGGCTGGCATATTACAGATGCCCCTTGGCACAAATACATATTACTATGTTTGTTCAGTATTGTACGTCATGTGGGCAGCTGGCGGTGGCACTGTGTTTTATCAGTATGGGTCCCGCGTGCATGCCTTTCACACCCGCACATGTTGCAATCCTCCATCGTGTTCATTGGCTAAAGACATAGCATTAGTCCGATATCTAAAACCCTCACCCTAACCCTAACCTCCCACGGGGCAGCACACCTAAACCTAACCGTAACCCTCTCGCAACCCTTAACGCACCCCTCACCGGGGTGCATTAGACATAAGGTGGGTGAGGGGTGCGTTAAAACGACCGGATTAAGGTTGGTGAGGGGTGCGTTAAGACGACCGGATTAAGGTTGGTGAGTGGTGCGTTAAGGGTTGGGAGAGGGTTAAGGTTAGGTTTAGCCGGGTGTGCTGCCCCGTGGGAGGTTAGGGTTAGGGTGAGGGTTTGAGATAGGTTGTAGGACTAATGACTGGTCTAACCAATGACTAATCTAAACTAAGTGCTGCACCAACCTTAATCCAGTCGGACCAATGCTATGTCTAACCAAAGTATGCCTCCCAGTTTTCGGTGAAGAGGTGACCGTCGGTGGTTAGTAAAAACAGAGAGATGTGTTGTGTGAGCGGTGACCACCACGGCGTGACATCAGCCCTTCAACTGAAAACTGGACTATGACTACAGTAGCCCTTTAAGATGTCCTGCCTTTGGCTGGGTGGGAGTGAAATATCCCGTTTATGTAGCTAGCAAACCCACTTACGTTAGCTATAGCCTAACGCACACATCGTTATCAAGTACTATACGTGCAACTGGGAGAAAGGAGAAAACCCATGTTCCGTTCACCACGGTTCGCCAGCTCGTGGAGTGGACATGCAAGGCCATCAGTTGCTTGGTGTGTGTACTCGGCATATTGTATGATACGCATTTAGACAATTCTACAAAACACTGCAACAGTTTGAATTGTATAAACATTGGCTCTAACAATACATTGATACAAAAATATTTATTAAATAACAAAATGCAAATTTGAAATGATTTGGGGGGGGGGGGGGGGGGGGGGGGAGACGGACGTCCCTGCTGATTCCCTTATGCCGTTGTTTCTCTCATTTTTAGAGAAATCCAGAGATTTAAATATCCCAAGAACCACATTTCTACCCTCATTTCTAGTGCTTTGCAGCAGAGATGAACTTATGTGCTTTTAACTTTGAAGTGGCATCTGATATTAACCAACCCATTTTGGGGCGGGAACCCCTTTTGGTGTTAGCGTCATGTTATGCTTTAGCTATTGAAAAACAGCAGACCTACAAGCTCATACGAGCTTGTAGGTCTGCTATTTTTTTAAAGATCGAAGAACGACTGACACAGAAACATAGCTTTTTCAGAAAACTGTCAGGATGTAGAAGACATTTTTAGAATCTGATCTCATAGATGTTATTTATGGAGTAACTTTTTGGTCTCGAAGTGCTGCATCAAACGTACCCAGTCGTCTTGCTCCACACTTCTCCTCAGAAGGGTTTCATTTGGGCCCGAGGGATGTGGTTCAGAGCGATGTGGTTCCTGGTGAGAGAAAGTTAACAGTCAGATGAGTTGAGGGCCATCACACATTCTTGTCCTTGTCATGCGTGTGTGTGTTTGCTTGTGTGCGAAACCGTGTTGTTTTTGCGGCAGCAATTATTTTTATTTTTGTTTTAGTCATAGTCTCTTGAATAGTTTTCTTTTCGTTTTAGTCACATTTTAGTCACCTGGAATGTTTTAGTGTTTAGTCTAGTTTTAGTCGACTAAATCTACAGTTGATTTGGTCGACTAAAATGTATTTTAGCAGGCCTTGATGCCGTCGTAATGAGTGTTTTTACACTTGCTGAAAATAGCCGATCTACAAGTAGTAGATCGACTATTTTCAGCATGCAACCAAATGTTAAAATGACTTATACTGGATCTCTCGTCCACTAGTCCCTTCCTAACATTTTAGTCTAGTTTTTCTTTGTTGACGAAATAGTCAATATATCTAGTCTTAGTTTTAGTCATCGTAGCTTAGTTTTAATTTCGACGAACATTTTTCGTCTTAGTATTAGTCGACGAAATCAACGCTGGTGCGTAAGTAGGGCTACACTCACTCAAACACATCGGATTCCTCCATTCTCCTGTAGTAAGTAGGGCTGTACTCACTCAAACACATCGGATTCCTCCATTCTCCTGTAGTAAGTAGGGCTACACTCACTCAAACACATCGGATTCCTCCATTCTCCTGTAGTAAGTAGGGCTACACTCACTCAAACACATCGGATTCCTCCATTCTCCTGTAGTAAGTAGGGCTGTACTCACTCAAACACATCGGACTCCTCCATTCTCCTGTAGTACTTGGCCAGCTTGATGGAACATATGATGCTGGGGATGAAGAAGATCAGACACCAGCCCAGACTGAACCAGAAGGCGTTCTGTTGGAGACAGAGTTCAAACGTTGACAGGAAGGATTGTTATGTAACATACAGATCAGCTGGTGAAGCTTGCAGACCATTTTCAGCTGCTATATTGTAATGTAGAGCGAAAACAGACAGGCCACTAGCACAGAGCCCTGAGGGACTCCTCTTACCACCAGAGACTAAACACACAGGACACTAGGACACTAGCACAGAGCCCTGAGGGACTCCTCTCACCAGAGACTAAACACACAGGACACTAGGACACTAGCACAGAGCCCTGAGGGACTCCTCTCACCAGAGACTAAACAGACAGGACACTAGGACACTAGCACAGAGCCCTGAGAGACTCCTCTCACCAGAGACTAAACACACAGGACACTAGGACACTAGCACAGAGCCCTGAGGGACTCCTCTCACCAGAGACTAAACACACAGGACACTAGGACACTAGCACAGAGCCCTGAGGGACTCCTCTCACCATGCAGAGACTAAACAGACAGGACACTAGGACACTAGCACAGAGCCCTGAAGGACTCCTCTCACCATGCAGAGACTAAACAGACAGGACACTAGGACACTAGCACAGAGCCCTGAAGGACTCCTCTCACCAGAGACTAAACAAACAGACAGGACACTAGGACACTAGCACAGAGCCCTGAGGGACTCCTCTCACCAGAGACTAAACACACAGGACACTAGGACACTAGCACAGAGCCCTGAGGGACTCCTCTCACCAGAGACTCCACCACGTTGGCACAGACGATGCTCTCTGCTGAGTCGACGGCTCCGGCCACCGGCCCACAGCGGCCCACCTGCTGTGTGATCTACACCATGCACGCAACGCAACGCACGCACGCACGCACGCACGCACGCACGCACGCACGCACGCACGCACGCACGCACGCACGCACGCACGCACGCACGCACGCACGCACGCACGCACACACACACACACACACACACACACACACAGTAACACACACACACACACACACACACACACACACACACACACACACACACACGGTTACTCCTCACAACATAAGAAAAGGAAAATACTGTAAAACAAAATGAACTATACAACAAACAACAATCTGAGAGGAAATGTCCTTTAATAGTTTTCGTCAATTATTTCAAACATAAGCCTACCATATTGCGTGTATGAAATCTACAGTATCTTGCATGTTTTCTAGCTGTCCCAGTTTTAACACAATACTTTATCAGAACTTGAGAATCTCCCCCCTGACAAATACTCTAAAACCAACACTAAAAACTAAAACTAAACTAAACAAAAAATAATTATATAATGTATTATTATTATTATTATTAATTTATTAACTAGCAAACCTACTTTGGCAAACCCACTTTGAAAACAAATTCAAAACTATAAAGTCAAAACAAACTCTAAATGAAAACAACGGTAAAATGCTAGACTATGATAAATCTGCAAAGGTTTGAAGAGAAGTTTGTTTACCGTCAACTTGGCCCAGTCAGCGAACGCAGTGAAGTAACTCAACTGGCACTCTACAAACTCCCTGCTTTTCTATAGAGAGAGAGAGAGAGAGAGAGAGAGAGAGAGAGAGAGAGAGAGAGAGAGAGAGAGAGAGAGAGAGAGAGACACACACACAGAGAGAGAGACACACACACACACACACACACACACACACACACACACACACACACACACACACACACACACACACACACACACACACACACACACACACACACACACACACACACACACACACACACAGAGTGTTACAGAACGTACATTCCATGCATTCCTTTCCTGCTTTACAGTGATAGTCATGAGAATCGGTGGAATTCTGGGTAAACCCTCTGAGAGTGAACTGTGACTAATGTGTGATAGTATTGTGATATGTGCTGTGAAGTAGACCAGTAGATCTCTCTCTCTCTCTCTCACTCACGCACGCACACTCTAAGGCACGCACGCACACTCTAAGGCACGCACGCACACTCTAAGGCACGCACGCACACTCTAAGGCACGCACACACACCCACGGCGCTGTAATATAGCGGAATGCTCCCTTCAGATAGACTGTACAATATTACTTCTCATGGCCTATAATCAGCAGCGCAATACGCCTACTAAATGACCGATAAAGGCATCCGGCCCGCTGGCCCCCTTTTGACTGATCCAAACCCTGACATACTGTAGCTGTCGGGTGGAGATATCATATGTCCAGACTGTTTCTTTTTATTATTGTACATAAAGAAAAGTAAAATTGTGAAAAAAGCTGATCTGCAAGCTCACTGCACGGGATTTTCACAAAAGTCCCTTCCTAACATTTGAGTCTAGTTATCTGTTGTCAAAATTGTCATTTAGTCTTAGTTTTAGTCATCATAGCTTAGTTTTAATTTAGTTTCCATTTAGTTTTCCTCAGTCTTAGTTTCAGTCGACGAAATCAACACTGGTTCATGTGTGTGAGGATCAACGGGTGGTCATGTGACTGTACTCACAGCCTTAATGATCAGCGTTGTGTTGGCGTTGAGGAAGTCTTGAGCTGCTCCCACTGCAGTCAGCGCCTCGACGACGGTTCCCTGGAATCCACCACCCAAAACAACACCCTTTAGATCTACAAATGTCTTCTACAGTTTTCTGAAAAACCTATGTTTCTATATCAGTGGTTCTCAAACATTTTCATGTCAAGGACCCTCAAGATTATCTGTAATTGGCCGCCGACCCCCCTTCTGAAAATATGTTGTTTTAGGGACCCCCCCCCCCCCCCGCTCCGAAGCAAATATTTGAGTTAAAAATGATCGCTCTGAAAGAATACATAATTCAAAGATTTGCACCACATTTTCACGATTTTTCAAAAATGGCAGACCTACAAGCTCGTAGCGCGGCACTCGATGCCGCGCTACGAGCTTGTAGATGTGCTATTTTCCAATAGCTAAAAACACTTAAACACCAAAAGGGGTTCCCGCCCGTAAGATTTAAAAAATGTGTTCTAAATCGTAACAGTTTTCTGAATTGTGCTCAAACGTTTTCATGTCAAGGACCCCCAAAAATGATATGTTTTGGGTGGTTTTGCGGATCCCCATTTCAATATATTTCGTTCCAGGGATCCCCAAGAAGCAAAGATTTTAGTTAAAAATGTTTGCTTTAAAAAGTAGATATATTCAAAGATTTGCACACATTTTCATGATAAAAAAAATAGCATATTTACAAGCTCGTAGCGTGACACAAAGTGACACACTATGATCTTGTAGATATGCTATTTTTTTATAACTAAAATATAGAATATGGTTAAAGTGGTTAAAATCTAATTGTCATTGTCATTCAAATAATTGCAATTAATGATTTTTCTTTTGTTTTGTGCTTTTCTGTCATAATCTTATGATTATGCAACAGAAGAAATGCAATTAGCTCATATAATTGCAATCATACGGTTCTTTAGACTGTACTCACATCGATTTGTCCCAAAACGGATCGAAGTTTGTCTGCTGTCGAGTTGAGCTTCTCCTGTCAACAAACAATAGGCTATAGTTCAGTTTTTTGTTCGTTTTTTTTTTTACAGGGGAAAATGGAGAATGTCGGTGAGAAGCATGCAGGGATGGTCTATGGTCTGGGTTTACAACCTCAGCCATCGGGATATCACTGGGCTATGGGGTTAAATGGAAAGGATACATTATTGCTGTGTTAAAGCAGTTAATTATGGAATTACCATCACCTAATGAATATACACTAGTAACTGTTTAGTACATTCACAGGTGCACTGTTTCTGTAGCGTGAGGCAGCTTGATGTACAAGTACACCCCCTGGACATGACGCTAGTATATCGCAGGGACTTACCCCCAAACAAACCCTTGATGCTGAGTGTCAAGCAGGGAGGCACTGGGTCCCATTTTTACAGTCTTTGGTATGACCCGGCCGGGGATCGAACCCCGACCTACGAGTCTCAGGACGGACACTCTAACCACAAGGCCACTGAGCTGGTAACTGCCGTGGTACTGCGTGTATTTGTTTGCACATTTGTGAAATTCAACTCACCAGCTGTGGGAAGATGGACGTCTCCATTCTGCTCTGGATCT
Organism: Protomyctophum parallelum; assembly: GCF_964188405.1. Lineage (NCBI taxonomy): Eukaryota > Metazoa > Chordata > Actinopteri > Myctophiformes > Myctophidae > Protomyctophum > Protomyctophum parallelum. The sequence continues at coordinate 45,637,619 of NC_139704.1, read as the reverse complement.
GTCTCAGTTCTACAGCCTCTCTCCTCAGCTCTGCCTGGACCGTGGAATCAGTCTGTCAGCGAGCAAGAGGCCACAGGTTAGTCACTGGGTTAATACTGGGTATGAGTTGCAGTGGTGTAAAATTGGTCTTCTAAATCCTGACAGTTTTCTGAAAAAACCCTGTTAGTCGTTCTCAAACGTGTTCATGTCAAGGACCCCCAAATATATATGTAATTGGCCGCCGAACACCATCTTAAAATATGTTGTTCCAGGGAGGGACCCCCCCCCCCCAGAAGCAAAGATTTGAGTTAAAAAACGTTCGCTCGGAAAGAATATATATTCATTCAAGATTTGCGCTATGAGCTTGTAGATCTGCTATTTTTCAATAGCTAAAGTGTAGCATA